>NW_022103900.1:43559799-43573624 GCF_000313985.2 Echinops telfairi
AAAGAAAGAAAGAAAGAAAGAAAATACCATAATTCAAATGCATCAAATGTTCCCTTCTCTTCCATATTTATGGTGCACATTTTATATGCATACGAAGTGATTGAATATATCATAGATTGGGTCCAGAACACTTTAGTCTTCAAAGTGACATCTTACCTTCAAATAGCTCTTGCGAAGAAGATTGACCCAGTGTGATGTCACAGTGCTGACTCATAGCATCCCCATGTACGACAGAATGGGGCATTCTTCCTTACTGGGCCATCTTCACAATTGCTATGTTTTATTTAATTTTTTAAGGTACTCTGTCCATCTCTGTGAGGGTCTTCTTTTGCCACTGACCCTGTACTTTACCAAGTGTGATGTTCATTCTCAGGGACTCTCCTGATAAAATTTCAAAGTCCATGTGATGATGAGTCACATTCTCTCATATCTAAAGATAATTCTGGCTATACTTCTTCCCAAACCGTTTTGTTTGTACTACTGGTAGTCCACGGTATTTTTTAATATTCTTCACCAACACAATAATTTCAATACATCAATTCTTCTGTTGTCTTCCTTATTCAGTTTCATTTTCACAGGCATAGGAAGCAACTGAAAACACCCTGGCTAAGGTCAGGCACACGTTAGTCTTCAAAGTGACAGCCTTGTTCTTCAACACATTAACGAGGTCTTGGGCAGTGAAATTAAGTTATTTGATTTATTGACTGCTACTCCATGAACATTGACTGTGATTCTAAGCAAAACGAAATCCTTGACAAATTAGATCTTGTCTCTGTTATGGTGCTTTCTATGGATTCGGTTGTTAATCTTTTGATTTACTTTACATTGAGTTGTAATCCATATTGAAGGCTGTAATTGATCTTCATCAGCAAGTGCTTCCAGTGGTGACGTTTGCATATTACAAGTTGTTAATAAGTCTTTCTTCAATCAGGATGCCATGTTTTTTTGTTGTTGTTGTTGTTCCATAGTCCAGCTTCTTGTGTTATTTGTTCTACATACAGGTTGACAAAGTATCGTGAAAAGATACAACCCTGACATATGTTTTTCCTGATTTTAGACCATGTAGTATCCTCTTGTTCTGTTTGTACACCTGCATCTTGATCCATGAACAAGTTCCACAATGACATAATGAATTGTATTGAAATTCCCATTCTTCTAAATGTCATTCATAGTTTAGTATGGCCCACACAATTGGATGCACGTGTATAGTCAACAAAACACAAGTTAACATCTTGCTGATATTCCCTGATTTCAGACAAGATTTATCTAACAGGAGCAATGATATCCCTTATGGATAATCCTCTGCTACATTCAGCTGGAATTTCCGGCAGCTCCACGTAGATGTATTTGCTGAAATCCTAGATGAATAATCTTCAGCAAAATTTTGTGTGCATATAATGTTAATGATACCATTTGATAATCTTCATATTCTCTTGGGCTACCTTTCTTTGGAATAGATATAAGTATGCCTCTCTTCCAGCTGTTTAACCACATATCTATCTTTCCTCAGAATGGACTAGAGAGTGATTACAGTCATTTATCAGCTTATTGAGACATTTTCGTTGACATTACACCAATTCCTCTTGCTTCCGTGAGCCTTGATTATGAATCTAAGCAAAATAAAATCCTTGGACACACCAGTCTTTACTCCAGTGATCATGACGTTGTCTATTGGTCCAGTTGTAAGGATTTTGCTTTTCTTATATTGAATTCAAGTGGTGATGTTTGCATATTACAAGTTGTTAGTAAGTCTTTCTCCAATCAGGATGCCATGTGTTTTTGTTCCATATAGTCCAGCTGCATCCTGAAGGCTGCATTCTTTAAACTTGCTCACTAAACGCTTCAAGCCTCCTGCTTTCAGTAAGTAAGGTGTGCCATCGACATGTTGCAGATTGTTAAACTTCCTCCAATTCTGTAGGAATTTTTCTCAATACGGTCCAGCTTCTCAAATTATTTGCTCAGCATACACATGGAATGCTTCACTGCCATCGAGCCATTGCTGACTCATAGTGATCCACTGTGGGTTTCCCATACTGTAACTTTTTATGGGAATAGAAAGCCCACTCTTTCTCATGAGGAGCTTGCTGTTGGTTTTGAACTGCGAACTACCAGGATCACAGCCCAGCGTTTAATCATGAGTATCGTGAAAGGATTCAAGCCTGAAATACCATGTTCCAAATATTTTTTTTAACTTTAAACTATGCTGTATCCTCTTATTCTGTTCAAAGAGCTGCCTCTTTTTCTATGTAACTGTGTTCCTTGATCATAATGAAGTATCTGGGACTCCTACTCTTCACAATGCTTTCATACTTTGATATGATCCATAGAGTCTAATGCCTTTGTCTAGTCAATAAAACAGAAATAAACATCTTCTTGGTATTCTCTACTTTCAGTCACAATCTATCTGGCATCAGCAATAATATACCTCCCTCCACATCTCCTTCTGGAAGCTTCCTCTAGATGTACTGTTGTAATTATTTTTGAATTATCTTCAGCAAAATTTAACTTGCATGTTATATCAATGATGTTTGAAAATATCTGCACTCTCTTGGGTCAGGTTTTGGGGAACAGGAAGAAATATATATCTCTTTTGGTCAGCTGGCTAGTTAGCTGTCTTCCAAATTTTTTGGCGTTCATGAGTGAGTGCACCCAACAATGAATCATTCTTTTGAGATGTCTCAGGTTCTATTCCCTCAATTACTGAAGTATTGTTTTCCACTAATGCCTTCAATGCATTGGTTCTTGAAAAGATGCTGTCACTTGAAATGGTTGAACATTTATAAATTTTTTTGGCACCATGACTTCATATGTTCCTTCTATCTTCTTTGCATGATTCCTGCATCTTTCAATATTTTGCCTGTAGAATGATTCAATATTATAACCCAAGGTTTGACTTTTTTCTTCAGCTTTTTCAGTTTGAGATATTCTGAGTGTATCTTTTATTTTTTGCAACATTATTTAACTGGCATATCACTGAGAATTATGCCCCATATGAATTGACACATAATTTTCTGGTATGGATTCAACCTATGACAATTGGATATCACTAAATAAAAGCTTTTCAGTGTCAAACCTAGGACAAACTACACCATTCTTTACATGCAGAACAAGAATTAGGCTTAATCTCTAGCAATATAATTGCCTACTTATATTTAGAAAAGAACATAATTTCTTTAATACATGTGATCTATCATGTAATTCAGTGTAAAATAAATGGTAAATCAATGTCCTTCTGCCAATAGATGCACTTATTTTCTATAGTTTCACTGTTTCCCAGTGACTATGGCCTGAATAATACTGGGAAGAGCTTGTTAAGATCTGAGACAGCAGCTAAAACAATGGGGTAGCTGTGTCAGGAAACAACCTCACCTGACTGTTATATTAGTTAGAAGAGAATATAAAGTGACCTGCCCTTCCTAACATGATCTTAGATAAATTATTATAGTGCATCTCCCTCAAGAGGCCAAGATATCTTAAACCAATGCCCGTCGATAAAAGCTTTTCCCATAAGCTCCCTTATTAATTAAATCAAATGTAGCTTTTAAATTGATGAGGCAGCAAAGATAAGCTGTTCTTTAAGCTTAGTATATTTATCAATAAAATAATGTAAAACAAGACAATGATTTAGAGTACTAATACCCTTTTGAAGGAAATTGTGCTTTCTAAAATTCAATTGTCACCAAGTGCTACTCTGAATGAAAAGGAAAACAAAACAAAAACATCAGTAACTAAAAAACACATACCTAAAAAAAGCACACCCCAAAACACTAGCATCTAAAGTATAACATGGGGTTACATGTCATGTTTACTTCAGCTAGATAGCATGATCCTAAAAAACGAGTTTCTAAAACATGAAGAGTAGGTAAAGTTGTGTCATAGACGCCACAAAAAAACAAAACAAACCAGTAATATTTTTTGAAAGGAGAGTTTTATATATTGATCCATTTAGAACATAGTTTTTTTTGATTATCAATTTAAAGACAAAAATTGTAGAAGCTACTGAAATGCTTAAACCAGGCTTTCTTTCCTTTTAAAGCCACTCAGACCACTCTTCAAGTTTGAGGGATCAGAAATTTGAAGGGATTTTTTTCTTTTGTTTTGTTTTATTTCCAAATAAGCATACTATCTATATTTACACAGCCCATTTCCAGACACTAAATCAACAGCAATATTCTGTTAAACCTTCAATGTATGTGTTTATTTTGCTCTGTCCCCTCCCCTTACTTCCTTGCTCTCTCTCCTCAACCTGTCCTTCCCCTCTTCCTGTTTCCACCCCCATTCCCAGCCTCTTCCTAGTTTTCAAAGTATTGTCTATTGCTATATAAACCATGTTCCTTTTTTTTTCCTTATAAAAATGGTGTCTGTGGTAGCATTCCAGCTAGTTGGGAGCTATGTGAGACACATGCAAGAACTACTCAAGACTCGAGATGGAGTGATGAAAGAAAGGTAGAGGCACTCAAGAGATAAAAGACCCTCCTGGTAAACAAGCGGCCATCAAGCTCAGAAGCAACAAAGCCCACATGGAAGAAGCACACCAGCCTGCGTGATCGTGAGGTGCCGAAGGGATCAGTTATCAAGCATCAAAGGACAAAAAATCATATCATTGTGTGCTCACCTCCCTGATATGATCACTGAAGACAAATGGGTGCATAAGCAAATGTGGTGAAGAAAGCTGATGGTACCCGGCTTAGCATCTGGGGTCTTAAAGGCTTGAAAATAAACAAGCGGCCATCTAGCTCAGAAGCAACAAAGCCCACATGGAAGAAGCACACCAGCCTGCGTGATCACGAGGTGTCGAAGGGATCAGGTATCAGCCATCATCAGGACAAAAAATCATATCATTTTGAATGAAGGTGAGTGCAGAATGGGGACCCAAGACACATCTGTGGGCAATTGGACATATCCCTTTACAGAAGGGCTGTGGGGAGGAGATGAGCCAGTCAGAGTGCAGTGTAACAACTATGAAACATACAACTTTCCTCTAGTTCCTAAATGCTCCCAATCCACCCCCCACCCCCCATCATGATCCCAATTCTACTTTACAAATCTGGCTAGACCAGAGGATGTACACCACTGTTACAGATAGGAACTGGAAATACAGGGAATCCAGGGCGGATGAGCCCTTCAGGACCAGTGCTGAGAGTGGTGACACTGGGAGGGTGCAGGGAGGGTGGGGTGGAAAGGGGGAACTGATTACAAGGATCTCAAATAACCTCTTCCCTGGGGGACAGACAACAAAAATGTGGGTGAAGGGAGAGGTTGGACAGTGTAGATATGAAAAATAATAATTTATAAATTATCAAGGGTTCATGAAGGAGGGGGGAGTGGGAACGGAGGGGCAAAATGAGTAGCTGATGCCAGGGGCTTATGTGGAGAGCAAATGTTTTGAGAATGATGAGGGCAATAAATGTACAAATGTGCTTTACACAATCGATGTATGTATAGATTGTGATAAGAGTTGTATGAGCCCTAATAAAATGATTAAAAAAAAAAAAAGACACAGACTCTCCCAGCTTCTCTGCTCGTCAGATTTTATTTGCACTCTGAAGGAGAAAGCTTACCAGAGGTCAAATGCAAGGGCAATAGTAGGGCACAATGACTCCTGCACATGTTTTCAGGATTCATAGCTAACACCCATTCTCACCCGATTAATAAGCATTTTCCATGCGAGCACATTTTGACCTCATGGACTTATTTTTGTCTCCAGCAAAGAATCTTCTTATCAGTCAGTGTTTGAGCCACGTTCCTGGAACATGCTAACAGTTACACACTCAAGGTTTACTCGCAGTCTTTGCATCCAAGCAATCCTCCCAGGGGGAACAGGACACTGTTTCCCTACAGATTGTGGTCTTTTAAGACTAGCTAATGGTCAATTTCTTTTCCAAAGTATCCCTTTCAATAAACTCACTCTTTCTGTTCAACTCTTTTCTCTAACTCTGGTCAAAATTTTATTACTTGCCTGACATTATTCTTTAAAAAACAAACAAACACCAAAAAACACTACTAACTAAAATATTTATCTTTGTAAGGTTGTCTGAGTTTGGTAAGCATAGTATTCTCTAGCTTTGGTCATGTGTTTTGGTGTTTAAGAGATTTGTTGTTTTTATTGCCACATAACATTCCATAGTATGAATGTATCAGAGCATGTTGATCCATCCAAATATAATTGGGGTTTGGTTGTTTCCATGATTTTTCGATTATGGAAATGGCTATTATTTTTAATTTATACATTTATTATTTATAAATCTACTAATATGGAAGCTGAAATAAACATAGATGTGCTTATATCTGTTCATGTTGTACTCTTGATTTCTTTAGCCTATATACCCAGTTGAGAGATTGCTGGGTCAGAGGACATTTGGATTGACATCTGTTTGAGGAAGTGCCATGCTGATTTTCATGGTGGTCGACAGTCCAGCAGCAATGTCAAAGGGTTCCCATCTCTTTGCATTCTCTTCAGCATTTAGTTCTTTCTGTTTTATTGAATTTTGCCAACAGTATCATTGTGAGGGAATATTTCATTGTTTTAATGTGTATTTATCTTATTGCTAATGATTGTGACCATTTCTCCAGTGGATGTTGTCATTGGCAAATTGTCTATTCGTGTCTTATGCCCATTTTCTGGTACGTTGAAGTTTTCTACAGATTTTGGAAATCAGTCCTTTATCTGACGTATTATTACTGAATATTCTTTCCCAATCTGTGGATTTTCTGTTGATTTTTGATGAAGTTGTTTGATGTGCATAATGTATGTTTAGTAGGTCCCTGGTTCTTCATTTTGTCTTCTATAGTGTACATATTTTTCATTATGTGATAGTGTGGTTAGGCCTTTTATTAGGGTTCTGAAGTTTGTTCCTGTGTTTTCATTGATAGTCTTTTGATTGTGTGATTTATATTCAGGTCTTTGATACATCTTGAGTCCTTTCTCGTACATGGTGTGAAGCAGGAGGTCCTGTTTCACACAGGTGAAGATCCGGTTTTTTATAGCACCATTGGTTGAAAAAGCTTTCTCTTGCCCATTTAATGTATTTTAGTCCTTTTTCAAAAATGATAGGTATAGATATAGATGTCTATAAGTAATTGGTTTTATTTCTGGTTTTGCAATTCTAATCCATTGGTCTTCATAACTGTTGTTTAATTATTACCAGGCTATTTTGATTACCATGACTATATAGTAGGTTTCAAAGTCAGAGTGAAAGGGCTTACATTTTTTTAATAATATTTAAAAATTAAAAAAAATTTTAATAGTATTTTACTTATCCTGGGCTTCTTTCCATTCCATATACAGTTAGTGATTAGTTTGTCCAATTCTTTGAAGAATTGTGGTGGGATTTGGATTGGAATGGCATTGAATTTGCAAAGTATTTTTTGATAATATTAGCATTTTCACAATTTTTAGTCTGCCTATCTAAAAGCATGGTAAATTGTAACATTTGTGTAAATTTCTTTCCGTTTCTTGAAGTAATATTTTGTAGTTTTCCTTGTACAAGTCATTTGTTTCTCTGGGGAGATTTATTCCTAAAATCTTATCTTTTGTGTAGCTATTATAAATAGTATTGTTCTTTTGATATCTTTTTTGGTATCATCATCCTTAATATATGAGAATCCAGCTGATCTTATTGCCACTATGCTACCAAATTTTTCAATTAGCTCGAGTAATTTTTTAATGCAATCTTTTTGGTTTTTCTACAGAGAGAATTATGTCATCTGTGAATGAGAGTTTTATTTCTTTTGCCACTAGATGGATACTTTTAATATCTTTTTGATGTCTTTTGGCTCTGTTGCTTAAAAAAGCCATACATTTCTGTTGCTTAAAAAAAATCTCATACATATTCATTTTATATACATTTATTTCAGACACTAACAGATATAAATATTAATAAAATGACACTAAATTTCTTGAGAAGCGATTCAATCCAATGTGTATTTAGCACAGGATTTCTGGCATTTATCTCTATCAATTTTGAAGATATCTTTAAAAAGTCTAATGTCTACCACACACAAAAAAAAGATATTTGAAGCTTTATCCCACTCAGCAGTGTCCTTCCATTTTTGAAGGCTAATTCTAAGAATAAAATGTAAATAGAAATTATTTCATTAAGCTATTCAGTAGAGTGTTTTTTTCAGGAATTAATTTCAGGGAAATAGATTTACTTTTTCTGAATACTTCTAGGTAGTGATTATGCATCAATATAGGTTAATAATTATTCCTCACCCCCCCCAAATGTTTGATGTTAATTTTTGTTAAAGTAAGAAGGGTAAGTAGAGAATAGATCAAGGTAAAACCCCTGTAGTTGGGGCTTGAGATTTAACATTCTATTTTGATACTCATAATATTATTTTTATGAAATAATTCAAAGTATTCAAAGAACCACATCAAATATTCGACTTAGTCATTATCACATATGGGAAAAGACAAGTAGATTTGTATTCAAATGATATGAAATTATATCTCATATTCATTTCTTTCAAAATAAATACCCATACTTCCAAGGGAAACAAAAATCTCAATTCAGTCTATTTGGATTCATAGTGATGCCTGCATAAGGTTTCTGAGGCTGTAAATCTTTAAATGCAAAGTTACATCTTTTTCCCATTAAGAGGTTGATTGGAATGAAAAGAACTCAGAATAAGATACCAAGAAAACAATTCCCTTTACAATAGCTGCACAAAATCTGAAATACTTTTTTAAAAAGTCTAACAAAAGAAACAAAATAACTGTACAAAGAAAGCTACAAAACACTACTACAAGAAATAAAAAGAAAACTACTTAAATGGCAGAATACCTCATGGGAATGGGTAGGAAGACTAAATATAGTGAAAATGGCAATATTACCTAAAGCAATCTACAAATACAATGCAATTCGAATCCAAATTCCAATTTCATTCTTTAAAGAAATGGAAAAATTAACTACCAACTTCATACAGAGAGGGGAAAACCCAGGATAAATGAAGAACTCCTAAAATGAAGAGTAAAGTAGGAGTCCTGACACTGCTGGACCTCACAACCTATGACACAGCATAGTAGTCAAACAGCCTGGTCCCGGTACAATGACACATACACAGACCAACTGAACAGTGAGCTCACTGAGAGATGGCATCAAGAGGAGGAGGTGCTCATGTCTATATTACTGGGGCCAATTGCACTTTGAATAGTGGGTGGATCAAGTGCGGCTCCCAGTCATTGGAAAAAGTGCCTAACACCACTTGTAGAGACCCCACGACGGTAAAATGCCTGCTGTTTTGGTCCTAACTGGGCGCTTTGTTCCTAACGAACTCCTCCTCTCCTGTGACCCAGATAACCTAGTTTAGACAACGTGGACTTTAGACTGTACTTTTGAGATACACAATACCTCTCATAGACCACAGCAGAAGGACCCAAATTGGAAACTCCATTAAGTGAATTGAACTTTATCTTAAACATCTATAACAGAACCTAAGCATGGAAATATGCCTTTAAACTTAAATTCCCTATTGCAGGATGAAGGAGAGGATCACTCTTCTAAGGCAAAGGAATGAGTGGTCATTGGACTATGGGTAGATTCAAACCTATAGCTCTGAAGGTTCCCAACAAATGGCAGCCCAGGGTCAACATATATTTACTTTCTTCACCCTCTCTCTTAGTCTACCACAAAGCTCTGGCCTCATAAATGAAGATTATTAAAATATTTGCTATATCTCGAACCCTTATTCATGTGTAACTAGTATCCAGTCCTCCATATCTTAGAGATCTATAAGCTAAATAATTTAGTCAATTGAGTCTGATAAATCCTACACATGAACAGATTTTTATACATGTGTATAAAAATATACTATAATGCTACATCCTTGACTAAAATAGTATTACTATCAATAGAGTCTCTTTAATTCCCACAGAGATACTTTTCATGACTCCAATAACATTACAATGATGTTCCTAAAATGGAACCAGGGAATTGTTGAAACGATAGTTGTAAAAATAGATTTTGAACTCTCACTTGATCTTACCTGTAATATAAGAACAATTAATTCTTATGACATGGCCTAGCCTAGTACTTGCCCTCTTGAAGAGATCACTGAAGATAAGGGTGCCATAGCACAGGGTGGTGAAGAAACTCGATGGTGCACAGCTAGCATGGATAATAGTATGGGGGTCTAAAAGGCGTTTCTCAAAACAAGCAGCCAATTAACTGAGGAGTCAGGTTAAGTCCACCCAAGCAGCACACCAGCCTGTGTGATCCAAAGATAGCCAACCTGGAGAAGGGAATGGTACCTGTGTCTAAATCCCAAATACCCATTTTGAAGAAAGCTATGGATGATAGTGGTAGCCCAAAATGCATTTGCAGGTCCTTATGTGGGACAAGCATCACATAGGCTAGGAAAATCAACAACCCAGATATCAGAAAAAGAACACCGTAAAGTGGATTTTAGCAACTGCACTTAGACTGGAATGTAACATCTTATAATTTGATATCCTTAGGAACTCCATGTGAAATTATTCTACATTTTTATAGTCTCTGTTTTCCCTTAAGTTTCTATCTGTTTTATATGGTCATTGCTGATGAATCCTGGTTCACTGTCTTCCCTAGTTTTGTATATTTGTCTGTACAGGGAAACTGGAGTAGGCAGGATTATGAAGATAGTAAAAGAATTTATGATTTCATTGGGACTTGGAAGGTGAGGTTGGGAGAAATAGGACTCACCATAAAATAAGGTAGAAAAGGTTTCAAATTTGATTATGGTAATGATTGCACAGCGCTTGCTGGTATGCTTGAACTTTTGAACTGTGATACATTAATTATAGCTCAATAAAATGGGGGGGTGTACTGGAGTTACTGATCTTTCAACAGCATGACTAGAGAGTAGCATTGATTAAACTCACAACCAATAGTGGTCCATTTTTCTTTTTCAAAAGCATTTTACTCACTCAAAGTTTGCTTATTCAGTTCAAGGTTCTTTGAGGGGTTGGAGTTGTGAACAGAACAGATGTAGCCTCTGATTCACGAAGCTTACAAGCTATTGACATTTTCTCATGATTGAAAAAAAAAACTTCTGTGTTTATGCATATAGATCTTCTAAAATTCATTTCTCTGCTAGGTTAATATTTCCTTTATTCTTATACACCAGTGTGATTTATTAGTATCAGAAAAATACCACTCAGATTTACAGTAACATTCAAAAGACAAGGCCCAGCTTGATTTACAGAATATTAGGAAATTTAATGAATCCTTAAATCTAGACCTTCTGCATACCAGGGCATCTTGTAAGTAGACTAGATCCACTTTCAGCTAGACTCAGAAAGTCTCAACGTCTTTCCTCAAATCTAGCTTTCATTTTGAAGCCATTGTAGCTCCTATATTTGAATCACTTAGAGAAGATGAGGCTTTTTATATGGCATAAAGTGTGACGGTCTCAGAACCCCACGGGGACAGGTCCACTCTGTCCTATCGCACCGCTATGATGGAACAGGCTCTGGGCAATGAGTTCCGTGAGCTGTTGAGTAGACAGAAATAAGCAGAATGTTGGTGATCTTCGTGATAAGTTTTAATAGTTCTTGAGTACTTTTTACAGATAGACATAATGTTAAAAATTTTCCCCATTTGTCAATGAATCTAGAGAACTCCTTAACCACATCCAAGATATTGGAGAAGTCGTCTCAACCCAACAGAAGGGTCTATTTTTGGCTTCTCAGTTTTTTGCGTTCTACCTTTCCTTGATTCTTAATCAATTTATGTTCCCCTTTTGGCTCCCACTTCCTCCCCTCCCTTGGCTCCCATGGCCCTGTGGCACAGGCGAACCACACCTAGTACACTAAAACTTCCTTTCTTTCAAATTGGCCCCCTCCAAATCTCCCACCTCCACCACTGACCAGCTATCCCAGCTGCTGGAGAGCACACACCTCTCCTGCCAAGAGCAGACCATCACAAACAGTTCCCAACAGCTCTCTGGGAACACCTGGATGGACTGTGGACCACTTGGGAAGTCTGAAACACATCCCTCGTCATTCAAGCAAAGCCTGTTGCCATTTTGCAAATTCCTTTTACTCTTCATCTACCTTCTCTCCTTTTTTAACCTTCACATTCTTTCTCCTAGAAGTCCACCCCCCTAAGGGCAAACAAGCTTCCCTGGCAAACCTGGGCAAAACCAGGACCCTGAGTGCACAGACCCACCCAGTTTATGCGACCATAGCATCAGAATTACCCAAGCCCCAATTTCCCCGATTTTCTTCTCTGGTCTTCCTCCCATTGCCACTCTTTCCTTTCCTCTCTCCCCCCTTTCTCCTCCTCCCTTAGTCTACTTATTCATATATACACTTCTCCCTGGATGTCTTTTTTGAACTGTGTGACAAATATTTATTAAATATCATAGTCAGCAAGGCCCTATATTTAGAATGATAAAAATGATGAGCTAGTCTAAGAAGACCAACTGATCCTCCAATAATTTATGGCTTTGTAAATGTAAGGTCTTTCAAAGATGAGAGATAGAGTAAGACTTTTAATTAATAGATTTATTCAAGGAAATGAGGTTTATAGGGAACAGGTGACCAAAGGAGACGAGGTGAAAGGAATTTAGGGTAGGCACATAGAGAAAGGTGAGAGCAGGTCCTTTGACCAAAACCAGGCTGACCTGTAGAGGCCACGTGAGCTGCCAGTACAGCAAGAAAGAGAAAATCAGGTTTTAATACAAACCCACTAGCAAACTACAATAAGGTTTGTCAAGGAGAAAATTAACGAACCACTTATTATAAGATACATTTCTGATTCATATAAAATTTGGATTAAGCCAAGGAAGAAGCAAATTCATTACCTCAATAAAGCATTCTTCATTCAGAAGAAACTGTCGTCTGTAGTAGTTAAAAAAAAATAGTTTCTGGAGCCAAACAATTTAACTTCAAATCCCGGGTACGCTCATTTGTAGGTGCATGATTTTGAAAATAACATTTAAATTCTCTGCATTTTACTTTCCTTAAGTGCAACATGAATGTTCTAATAGAGCTCACTGCATGGCATATGTGAGTTCTATTAGCAGTGTGGATAAAATGAGCTAACACACATAAGCTGCTTAGAAAGTAATCAGTCCACTATAAGGGCTATAAATTAACTATAAATATGTCTTATTATTGTTCCTAAGTGACACAATGTTGAAAAAAGTTATGTCACATTTTGTAAGATTCAGTTCTAGAAAATCCTGTGTGTGGTGGGAGGCACAGGCAGAAGAATCTGTTTCCAGCTGTGCTTATCGATGAAGGTATAGAAAGAGTGACATTTGGACTAGACTCTGAAGATTGCATAAGTTATTGATTTGTGCTTTGCTCAAAAACTCACAGTTTACACAGTATGGGGTATGTAGAAGTATTTTAACCTTCAGATATTTTTCCTGTCCAAATTCAAACCCACTTCTGTAAGTTGTTTCCAACTAATATCGCCTTTAGAACAAAGTTTTTGTTCCCAGCTTTTAGATTCTAAGTATCTATTAAAATAGGAAGGTCATAATAGACTCTCAATAAGTTTAATGAGATGAATTACATATCATGTTAAAAGTTAATGAAAGTGTAGACATTAGTAACTATTGAAATCATCAGATTTTCAACTGCAAAGAAATAATGATGATTTGTACATTACCAATTTTATAAAATGGAAAAAATGTGCACAGTTTTATACAAGCTGAGGAATTTTCTCTCTTAAAACAGTTGCTTTTTAATTCAATAATCTCCATAAACTAAATAAGTAATGAAAATTCAAATCCAAGGACAAAATAATTTTATCTCCTAAAATATATTACAGAAAAGGTTAAATAAGAAATGCCATTGTCCTTTCATCAATGTTATCTCCAATACCATTTACCA
>NW_022103900.1:43576259-43577775 GCF_000313985.2 Echinops telfairi
AATGGTAATAAAAGATAAAGTAAAATCGTTGAAGAAAAAATATATTTGCCATCGTACAGTGCAATCTAGTCAGTTCCAAAACATAGTTACCTTGTGTACAACAAAACAAAGCATGACCTGGTTCTGCGTTATCCTTACAAGGACTATAGTGAAGTCCACTGTTCCAGGCACTGTGTCCATCCACTCCATTGAACCTCTTACTCTCGCTCCTTGACCCCCTACTTTTCCCAGCAGGATGCTTTCATCCAGGGACTGGTCCTTTCAGGTACATGAGATATAGACTCTTTATTTTAATTTTGAAGAAGCATTCTGGTTGTATTTTATACAGCCAGATCTGTTTATTATTCTGAAAGTTTATGGTATATTCAAAATTCTTGACCTATACCAAAATTCAAAGATACCAATTATTGATGAAAATTGAAAATCTGTTCCATTGTTCTTTTTTAATCATTGCCCAGCTTACTGATGCTTCCAGGTATAATTAAATCTTTCATTACTTCAATATTCCTCCATTTATTTTGGTTGTTTTTAAAAATCTATTTGTGAGAATTTTTTGTTTTTGTTACAGAGAGTTGGAAGCCATGCAGAAGCATATAAACTTTGGTCTTCATTGGTATGTGCTTCCAGAACATTTAGCTTGCAGCAAGCAAGGTTGTATCATCTGCATATCTCAGTTTGTTAATAAGTCTTCCTCCAATCCTGATGCTCCATCCTTCATGTATTTCATCTTGCTCAGTAGGTAGATTGAATAAACGTGGCAGAGGATTTACACTGGCATATGCCTTCCTCATTTTTAAATATTGCATAGTCAATAAAACACACATAAACATCATTCAGGATTTTCTGTTTGCGGCCAGAATTCATCTCTCCTAGCCTCGCTATTCCTTGCTCCATAACTGCTTCTGAATCTGGCTTGACTTTCTGGCAGCTTCTTCTAGAATCATTTATTAATTATCTTCATCAAAATCTTGTTTGCATATGATAATTTGCACATGCTGTTGGATCACGATTCTGGATTCAAATAAGGATCTTTTCCAGTAGGTATACCATCTTTTCCAGTAGGTCATCTGTTTTCTAAATTTCCTTACATAGTCTATTGAGGGCTTTAGCAGTGTGTTGAAATATTTCAATAAAAACACCATTTATCTTTATTTTGTTATTCCTGGTTTAGTAAACCATTTGATTGTCTGATTCAAAATGGCCTCTATCAGCCAAGTCAAGTCATCAGTGCCTGAAAAATTGATCTGTTGCATTTCATTTTCTGACAACCTCCAAGTCTCCTATGTTTTTAGTTCTTAAATTCCACATTCTGATTATGACTGTCAGTTTGAAGCTGTTTCTTTTGAGTAATGATGTGAAGGTCACGAAAACCTGCTCTCTCCTAGGCATTCTGGTTGACCACCCACTTTGAGAAGGCAGATCTTCCCCACTTGTATTTTGAGTGCTGCGTTAGTCCGGGTTGACTAGAGAAACAAATTCATAGACCCTCATATGTGTGTAAGAAAGAGCTTTATAT
>NW_022103900.1:43579065-43581535 GCF_000313985.2 Echinops telfairi
AATATATAATATAATATATTAAAATATTTAATATAGTTAATATATTTCGCTTGTTATATATATTGATAACTATGAAAGTAAAGAATAAAAGCAACAAAATTTTTTTTCCTGAAATTAAAAATTCAGGCATTATAGGGTTAGGGGCTGAGTGTGGGTCCCACCTTCAGCGAGCTATTTATACTTAGTACCTCCAAATGAGGTCATCAAGCTGCAATCTGATTGACAGGCTAAACGCCACCCTTTCACTGTTAAGTTGCATATTGACAACAGATTGTGTAACTAACACAAGTGCCTGAGGGAATCATATTTGGGCATGATATTAGACAATGTCTGCTACTATTCATAACATTTTCCATCGCTAATCCCACAGAAGTATACTGCCTCTTCCTTCTCCTGTTCTTTCTTAGTTCAAAAACTCTGCTGAAACCTGTTCATCTTGAGTGACCCTACTGGTCTTTGAAATACTGGTGAAATTGCTTTCAGCATCATGGCAAAATAAATTACAACAACCTGGCAGATGAGTGGTAGCAAATAACAATAAACAGTTTTTAATTTATATTTAAGAATATTATGTATTGCATTGATCAAATGTACTTCAAAAGGCCTAATTATAGTGTTAAAAAAAACTACCTGGCATTTTGAGTATTAAGGTGCACCTAATCTAAGTCATGGTGTTTTCAATAACCTCATATGCATGTGGAATCTAGGAAATGAATAAGGAAGACCAAATAAGAATGGATGCCTTTGAAGTAGGGGATTGCTGAAGAATATTGAGTCTACCCTGAAATGCCAGAAGAAACACCAAAAACCTATAACTGTTCGAAGAAGTAGAGTCAGAGTGAGCTTTAGAAGTGAGGATAGTGAGACTTTCGCTCATACACTTTGGATATGTTATTGGGAAAGAATATTCCATGGAAAAGAACCTTCTCCTTGCTAAAGCAGAAGACCAGTAAAAACAGAGGAAAACTGTCAATGAGATGGATTTGCACATCTGCAACAATAACCAAAGCACACCAAACTCACTGCCATCCAATCAACTCAGACTGAGAGCAACCTTCTAGGGCAGGGCAGAACCGGCCCGTGAGTTTCCGAGACTGTCAATCTTTATTGGAATAGAAGACCTCATCATTCTCCCACAGAGCTGACTGGTGGTTTTGTACTGTTGACCTTGAAGTCAGTAACACGAAAAATTATCAGTCCACCAACAGAGCTTTTGGCTTCAACAATGGGCTTAATCATAACAGCCATTGTGAGGATAGCACATGATTGACGAGTGATTCATTCTATTGCACATAGGTAGATACACTCACTATGAGTTAGAGAGGACATGTTGGTAGTCAACATCAAAAATAATAGTAACAAAACTAAAACCAACCTAAACCATATAGTTTGATGTTGATAAATGTTATCAACTCAATTCATATCACTGATGATTCATATCACCAAGGCCTTCAAGGCTGAGCATGTTCTGTTGTAGAGGAAATGAGTGTTGTTATAACTCAGATGTGTCCACTTCTCTGATTGCTCTGGACAGCCAGCCCCTGACTGAGAGTCTGTCCTTTCGTCAGCATCACCACGGTGTCCACATCCATTGCTTCTGTGTTCCATGGCTTTCCAGTTTATCAGTCAAAGAATTTATTTTGTTTAATTTCTAAGTCATTCTGCATTCGAACTTGATATTGAAACCCTAAGATGATCAAAAGTGGCTCCCTGGAGAAGTTTGAGTTTCACCTTATACGTAAACCATAGGAAGACTTTCTGTTGGGTTGATTCCAACTCCAAGTGATGCTGTAGGGCAGGGGCTTACCTCGTAGAGTTGCCACGGCTGTAATCTGTACAGAAGCCGGTGGGCACATCTTCCTCTCATGGGGCAGCTGGGAGGGGGGCGGGGACAACTGAACAACCTTAGGGACACAGCCCTTTCACACTTGCACTCACAGGGCCTTCTACCTCATACACAAGCACACAGAGATTGCACACTTGGATATACTCTGATTCCTGAAAGGAAAAAAGGGAGGAGGAGTGGGAAGAAGCAGAAGAGGAGGAATTAGAAAGTAAGTCGAATGGGGAGTAAGTAGAAAGTACGTTGTCAGAGGAAAAAATTAAAATTAAACATGGGCACATCTAAAAACAATCTGTATTTCTGAAGTAATATTTATGTTTTAATATTTGCGAATCGACTGAAAAGTTAAACTACATTGTGTGGAAAGTGTCTTAGAGCTTTGTGCTTCTGTTTAGCTTTTAGAGGTCTTATTTTAGTCTCATGTGTTAAAACAGAATACGCAAAATATGTTCTCTTTAAAATTGCTAGTAACAACGATGAGAAATACAACTTTCCTCTAGTTCCTAAATGTTTCCTCCCCGCTCCCACTACCATGACTCGAATTCCACCTTGCAAGTCTGGCTAGACCAGAGGATGTACGCTGGTACAGATAGGAACTGGAAATACAGGGAATCCAGGGCGGATGAT
>NW_022103900.1:43582515-43584371 GCF_000313985.2 Echinops telfairi
AGAGTACTTTCAAGCTAGAAAGGGGCAGACAAACAGCTTTTATTGTTACTGAAGCCATTTTTTGTGCCAGTGGATCAGAACATAATTAATTTCCCAGTATTTACTATTTAAATGAAAAGTGATGAATTTTGGAAATGTTATTGGTGAAACTTTATAGCAGCCAAAAAAAAATGAGGGAAATTCTTTAGACATGTGCATTAGTACCATCAGTTGTTTATGCTTATTGGCAAGAGTGAAGGAGGGGAAGAAGAGAAAATGAAAGAGGAAGTGAGGATAGTTTTACATTTATACTGTTACTTTTGTACTCTTAATTTGTCTGGATTTGGACCAAGGATTTTTTTCATCAGCATGTAGCGTATACATCGTTAGGAATAAGAGAATAGAAAGAAGTGCTCTAAGAATGAAACAAGAGCAAAGATTGAAGAAATATCTGCTAGAATAAAAAAGATATGACTTTAGTGTTGCCAGATTTAAAAAATAAAGTTTAATATATGGATATCATATGAGTGACACTCATTATTGATCTAAGTCATCTCAAACATGAATCTAGTTTAGGATTTCTATCATTCTTTTATTTATTTTTCACAAGTTTCCTTAAAGTGAAAAATGACCTAACATAAATACACATAGCAGGAAGTTGTCTTAGTGGTGTACTGGTTAGTGTTGGGCTTCGATCTGCAAGGTCAGCAGTTCGAACCCACCAGCCTCTCCCATAAACAGGTACAGTCTCCAGACTCACAAGGGCAGTTCTACTCTGTCCTCTAGGGTTGAGTCCATGGCAGGGAGTTTGGTTTGAGTTTGAATTGTTATCCACAGGTGTTGTGGGCTCATGTTCAAGGCACTGTTCAGGTGGAATGAACTGACACATGTTTCCAATGTCATTAGCGTGTCATGTCTTCTATTGAAGAAACTACAGATGATCGAATGCTTTCCTCTCCTGGAAGTAAAAGAGCTTTTCCTTTGATCAGTCCTTTAGTGGGTTGTCTCGACAGACATACATCCCCCTTTCTTTTCTTTGTTCCATCTAAGATCCTGTTACCATCTTAGAAAGCTAACTTCTCAGGCTTGAGCTCACAGAAGTAACCCGCAGAATCAGTTGGAATTGGCCATTTTCTATTTATTTTTGAAAACATTACTCAGAACCTCTGATGGTTTCTTGTCTAAGGAACCAGAGCAGAAATGATTTAATTTGAATGCAAGCAAATTGTTCCCTGAGCTATAAGTAAACAAATTAACTGAAAATGTCTCCTTCCTTTCCTCGGTGGCAATCTGTCTACTGCTTTAGGCCCTTCTAGTTCCTTATTTTATTAGGATATGTCAGTTGGGGGCTTTTCCACACCTCTACTCCCTTAACCCTTCTACTCTTTGAATACTGAAATATATCTATCATAATTGATTCTAATGGGATTTTGGTGGCACTGAGTCTGGACTTTAAAAATTGAGCACTGAAACATGCGCAGCAATGTCAGACAGGAGACCCAGGGGCCAAACAAAAGTTCATTACTGGCGAAAGGAAGCAACATTTCACAAGGGACAACTCAAAGCATGCTTCTCAGGATTCATCTTGACATGGTGGCATGTTATTTTTGCCTTTCCTCTTGACCAAACCTTTCTATTTGAGAGGAAAATGAGATCTTTTATAGAGATAAAATTATGCCTTTATCTACGATCTGAAAAATATTGAGCAGCTTTGGAAAGATTTCTATCAGCAACTATCAAGTTTGATTGTGCACCTTTCCACAAGATTACACTCACTATGAACTAAAGAAGATGGCCTCTGGATAGTGCAAAAGGCTTTGTAGTAGTTAGATAATTATCAATTTGAGAGGATTATGAGTGAAGGGGTGGAGTCTAGT
>NW_022103900.1:43585031-43586643 GCF_000313985.2 Echinops telfairi
CATCTAAGGAAAACTCCTGGGTTAGTTCCACTCTGCACATGGGGTGACCATGAGTCAGAATTGACTTGGTGGCAATGGGCTTAGAAACTCAAGAGAAGAAAAGATCATATGGGAACCTGGTCAAAGGAAGAAGAATCAGGTAGAAAACCACACATCTACTAAAAATACTATGAAAGGATTGCTCTTGGCTGGTCATCAGACAAGGCCAGGCTACCTGGGCTGTCCTTAATTACCACCAAATCATTTAGGACATTCTTTTTTTCTTCAATTATGCATTCCTTTTCTCATAAATAAAGGGAAACAAGAATTTGAGACTCATATGAAGTCTGAGACTTTCCCAATGCGATCTTTTCTTGTTTTTGTCTTAAAAAATTTTTTTTGTTTAATCAGAAGGGATAGGGGCAAAACCAGAGCACATGGCAGGGAGGACTCATGGTTCCTGTTGTAGCCCCGTATAGGAAGCCTCTAGATGTCACACACAAGCATGGACAAGTGAAGGCAAATGTCACTGTTTGGTGACTTCTGGTCAATTCTGCACACTATGCTACTATAATACACTAGGCTGAAAGCTTTGCTCTTTGTCTCTTTGAACGACCCAATTTCACCTCTGCCTCCACCGGTCCAATTCTCCCTGATTAGCTATTTCAGTGGCAAATGAAATAAAAATCTATAGTATTAACCTGTCATATTAAGAAACCCTTTTAGCTCTGGTGCATACATTTGGCACAGCTGTGCATTTTGCATTTAAGTATCCCTCCACCAGTGGGCTGCTGGAAACTATCACTTTTCTATGGGAAATTAAACAGGGAACTGCTTAATGCTCCTTGTTAGTTTTTTAATAAAATTGAAAGTGAGAAGCCAGCAGTATGAGGAGCAAATATCTCCAGGACCCCCATGGCTGTGCTAAAGCCAAGAGGAGGAACCAAAATGCATATTACTTTAAAGTGCCCCTGCACCGGTGGCTTTGCAATATCCACTCCACTGTGGTCCTATGAAATTGTCTCTCAAATGTTGTTTAGAGGTTATGTTAAATTGGGAGAGTCTTCTCTGGGGATCATTAGGCAGCTCTCAATTTCATTTCCTAATAAAATATTGAAAATTACAAGTTAGGGGCCAAGCTGCTGCTATTGAATGTGTGTGGCTTCTGCAGATTAGGGAGTCTCGAAGGTAAGGAGACAGAAACAGTGAAATGGTGAGAAAGACAGAGAGGGGACAAAGAGAATGAAGGAGCCCAGCACACACAGAGAGGGAAACCCTGAAACAGGCCAGAGAGACAGCTATAGAGACTGAAAGACAATGAAAGATGAGATTGACCAGCACCTGACTGCAAAGGTCGGAGAAGACCTCCTGCCATTAAAACAGATGCAACGTCAAGAACTCAGTCTTTCGCCTTATACACCCATTTCTAATGACTAATGTCAACATTATATGAAAAAAACAAAACAACAAAAACACATTGAAGCAGACCTAATTGCAACATCCTGATCTCAAATGCAGGGCACGTTTAATGGAATGTTTCAGAGATTTGTAATTGTAAACATGAAATTAGTCAATAGCACCAGTGTCCCAAAGCAATAGAGTAGTTATTTTCCTACCTTACCTTTGTCATTTC
>NW_022103900.1:43587894-43590569 GCF_000313985.2 Echinops telfairi
CTGTGTCCATGTTCTCATTTCATTTGGAAAAGAGTGATGCTTTTTGGAATATAATTCTTTATTTATTTTCTGCTAATTGGGTTATTTTCCTTCAAGCCATTTCATGATTTTCTAAATTATTTTAAAATTTTTAGTTTTTGGTTATTTTGTATTATTTTCATGCATGCATCTTTCACTGATTTTTTTTTTACTTTTGTTTTTCAGTAATGTCTTGACATGGAGTTCAAATAAAGGTGTGTATTCAAATCCCAAGATAACAGATACAAAATAAACATAATTAGGGGATACGTGACTGGCACAATGGCTTAAAAGTTAAAGTTAGAGACAGTTCTGGAATCGCCTGTGTGTTTTGATATTTCTTCTTCCATATTAAATAGGTAAGAATGCAAGGAACCTATGTAGACTGAACTCTTAGAGCATCCTTCTCTAAAATAATTTTTTCAATGTTGTTTCCTCAACCAGGAAAGTAAGCAGGTGGGGAGTTTTAAGGGGTAGCATATATTAATAATTAACATATTATTAATAAAACACCTTGTGGATTTATTTGAAACGTGTACTTTGGAGGTTAATTGGAGAAACTTGACATTCCTAATCCTAATTAGAATTTTCAAAGAAAATTGGTTTTCAAAATAAATTTTAAAATATCTACATCATTCCCTCTATATCAAAAGAAGTTGGGTATTTTATATGCAATATATGAAAGTTATCTAAGCTTAGTAATATACATTCAAATGTTGGTTTAAGAAAAAAATTTCAATGTTAAGACTTGGTAAAAATTGTTATTTGGTAAAAATAAAAATCTAGTGTGTGAGCAAGGTTCTTATAATTTGTTATTATAAAAAATTCTTCATAGCTTACTTTTTATCTACCTCCATGTCTTAGTTACTGCTTTGTGTCTGAGTGGATTATTAAAAATAGATTTTTAAGTATTGCTTTCAAGATGTTGAGTTCAACATTTAAAAAAATATAGTGCTTCATTATTGAACCAAAAAGAAAAATCTCATTTTCAGTCATTTTCCTTTATTTTAGCCTCTCCTGTGGACAACAATGAGGAGGAAATAAGATAATCAATGAAACAATGGGGACAACCATAGGGGCCCTAACACGTGGCGTAAACACACTATCACACATAATGAAAATCCACACCATACAGAAGACAGAATAGATGAATGGGCTTCCCGAAAACTATGGAACTTGTGTGCATCAAAAGCCTTCATAAGAAGAGTAAAAAGGAAAGACACAGATGAGGAAAAGGCAATGATATCATGCAAGAGACTCATCTCTAAAATATATAGCAGACTAACAACACATCAATAGGAAACAGTCAAATAACCCAATAGAAAATGGGCCAAGCACATGAACCGATGACTTACTGAAGAGGACATTCAGACAGCCAACATGCATGCAAAGATAGGCTATGTCCTCTAGCAATCCTAAAGATATGAGTCAGAACAATGATGAGACATGACCTCAATCTAACATTGATAACAAAGTTCAGACAAGCAGAACACAATAAAGGCTGGAGAGGCGGTGGTGAGAGTGGAACCCTCATCTCTACTCGTGGGACCGTCAATCCGAACAATCACTGGGGAAAGCTAAATGGCACTTCCTCAAACAGTTAGGACTGGAAGTATCATACGTTCTAACAATAGCGCTACTTGGTAAGCACTCTACAGACATATAGAACATCAGATGAACAGATAGGGGCCCACTAATGTCCACTCTTCACAATAGCAGGAAGAAGGGAATGGCCTCAATGTCCACAGTGGAAGAAGAGATCAAGGAACTTTGCTGCACACATGCAAAGCAATACTATGCACATTTAAAGAATAGTGATGTCTTCTGGATAAAGGTTTTTCCACTTCACCACATACATAGGGTTTCTCTCCAGTATGAGTTCGCTGATGAACAGTATGAGCTCACTGTGCATCAGCGAACTCATACTGGAGAGAAACTCCGTGTATGTGGTGAATGTGGAGAAGCCTTTATTGGGAAGACTGCTCTCACTGTTCATCAGCGAGCTCATACTGGAGAGAAACCCCGTGTATGTGGTGAATGTGGAGAAGCCTTTATCTGGAATACTGCTCTCACTGATCACCAGCGAACTCATACTGGAGAGAAACCCCATGTATGTGGTGAATGTGGAAAAGCTTTTATTGGGAAGACTGCTCTCACTTATCACCAGCGAACTCATACTGGAGAGAAACCCCGTGTATGTGGTGAATGTGGACAAGGTTTTATCAGGAAGAAGGACCGCAGTGTTCATCAGGGAACTCATACTGGAGAGAAACCTCATGTACCTAGTGAATAATGCAAACGCTTGTTTCAGAAAGGAAATCTCAAAACTCGTCTATGAATTCACACAGACCCCATGTATGTGGTGAATGTGGAAAAGCCTTTATCTGGAATAATGAGCTCACTGAGCACCAGCGAACTTATACTCGAGAGAAACCCCATGTATGTGGTGAATGTGGAAAAGCCTTTCTCAGGAAGGATAAGCTCATTGTTCATCAGCGAACTCCTCCTGGAGAGAGAGAGAACCCCCATGTATGTAGTGCGTGTGGCAAAGGCTTCATTCAGAAAGCACATCTCAAAAACCTTTCATGTGGTGAATGTGGTAAAGCTTTCAGCCAGAAGTGATGCCTTAGGCACACCAGAGACTTCACAAAGGAAAG
>NW_022103900.1:43592269-43593801 GCF_000313985.2 Echinops telfairi
TTATTCTTTTATTCTGAATGGAAATTGAAATTTATCAAGTTGTGAGAATGAAAATAAGGTGACTTTGACTTCCAAAGATCTCAAGAGAATCAACCCTTCACTACATTTTTAAGAGCATCTCTGCCTCGATTGTCCCGCTGTTTCTGGTTATCAGTAAAAGAGCGTTCCCTGATTTAGTCTCCATTTGCCAAGCCTTTTTGTAATTCCAGTGCAATTAAATGTTCCTCTAGGGCTCTCACTGTACGAATGTACCAATGCACATTTTGACTCATGTAACTGTACAATAGATTTTAAGATCGGCGCATGTGAGAACTCCTATTTTGTTCTTCTTGTTTCGTAGTTCTTAGCTAACCTAATAGCCCACCGATGAATAAGTGGATAAACACATCACGGTGCATACACATGATGGAACACAAAGCCAATTTAAAGAAGAACAACGAATTTCTGAAGCACCTTATAACAAGGATGAACCTAGAGTAAGTTATGTTGAGGGAAATTAGTCAAAAACAAAAGAATGAGTCTTGTGTGAGGCCACTACTTTAGAAAGAAATGAATAAACACATAGAAGTTAGTAAACAGAGAGATATGGTATTTGAAGGTTACCAGAGGTGAGAAGGTAGGAAGAATAAGGCCCTCTAGGGTTTAGACAAGTGCTACCTTGGGTTAAGGGAAAGCAGTGTCCAGTGACTGGCAGGTCAGCACAAGCTGAACAAGGCAAAAGATCACAATAGTTCAAAGGACAAAAGGTAAATACTGTTGCATACACAATCCTGAAATAGCAGTCATAACAATAATCTATAAGTGGATACAGACACAGCTAAATAGGTGAACAAAGGGAAACGGGAGTACCTCTGTGAATATGTATATATAGGTTTGACAGAAGATATTCCTATATACATACTTATATGTGTTGCAAATATGTCCATTAAGAAAGCAGAGAAAACAGGAGCAAGCAAATGAAAACTTTTAGCAATACCCACACACCTAGAAGGAATGACATACCAGGTGTGTCTTCAGACCCAGGACCACAGTAACGGGAGGTGGAGATACCGAAAGGTCAGTTGTCACAAATAAACCAAGAGTTTATAAATACAAAGTTTTACATCCCACGCTAGTAAGTAGTAGTTGTAGTCTTGAAAGTATTTTTTATTTGCAGTCATATAAGGAACAACTTGATCTTTTCCCGATTTAGAACAAAGAACAATAACAACAACAAAAAATTTAAGTAGGGAATTAATTACTCCAAAGACTAATGCATCACACAGAACCCTACCCTCCACAACTCTGAGACCAAAAGAATGAGACAGTGCTTGGCTACCATCGCTTATTGTTCATAAGGGAATCGCAATAGGAAGTCCCAGGTAGAGTTGTGGAAAACGTGGAACAAAACTCAAACTCATAAAAAAGACCAGGTTGACAGGTCTGATGGTAGAACCCATGCATGTCCTTTAGACTATGACCCCCAAGCCTGGAACTGACCTCACCCCAAAGCTACAATTTCAACCCCCAAATAGCCAGGTTGTAAGGTGAAC
>NW_022103900.1:43595102-43608663 GCF_000313985.2 Echinops telfairi
GAAAATATTTGATTTACAAATAAGGAATCCTACTTCACAGAATTTCATTTATCATGGTAGGGTCTAGAACCGATTAACCGCGATAAACGAGGGTTCACTGTACATTGTTTTATATATAAAGGAGTCATGTGGTACAGTGGTTAAAACACTCAGCTGCTAACTGAAAGGTCAGGAGTTCAACTCACTAGGTGCTCCGCAGGATAAAGATAAGACAATCTATTTTTATTCACATTTGCAGCATTGGATACCAGAGGTCTTATCTAGTCACTATGAGTCAAAATCCACTAAAAGACAATGAATGGGTAGTTCTTATATACTTATCTATATTGAAGGAGCCCTATACTCAGAGGAAAATAAGGGTTGGCATGAAATTAAGTAATTAATGAAATATAGGAGCTTTGTTTAAAGAAACAGATCTGCTGCTGTAACCATTCACTAATAATTATTTTTATAAGGAATTGAAGAAGAAATCATAGTTTCTGCCTTTTGGTGGTATCTGTTACATTCTTGTGGTGCAGTGGTAATGCTTTGGGCTGTGATCCGCATGTTTGATAGTTTGAAAACACCTGCACTGGGCCTTCTTTTCTGGTAAAGAGTTACAGTCTCAAAAACTCCGAGTCCTGCCCTGTGCCTATAGGGTCCCTCTGAGTTGGCATGGACTTGATGCAGTGAGTGAGTGAAGTAATGTTTAAGGACTCAGCTGCTGATCGTTAATCAACGGGTTGGCACTTAAAATCTACCAGCTGTTTTATTACAGTTGTTTTATTACCAGATCTGTTTCCAAAAAGATTTGGAAACCTCGGGGCAGCTCGAACCATTCCTTTAGGCTCACTATGCATCAGAACCAACTGCTTAGTAATGATTTGGTTTTTGGCTTCAAATATATTGATTCTTATTATCTATATCTAATAAATGTTAGCATAGAAGGGGATAAAATTTTCTAAATGTAAAGTAGAACACGTTTACCCTTTCTTTATGGTGAGCAAAATAAAATTGGCATAGTCTTTTGTGTGTGCCTTTGAACTCAACCCCCAAGTGTAAATACAATTTACAAATAAAAGTGCACCCTAAAAATAGGGCAGATGATGACTGAATGGTAAAAGCAAACAGACAAACAAGACATCTATTTGCAAAACCACACAAACAAATAAAAAAATAACCAAATAAACAAACTACTCCCGTGGAGTCCATACTGACTTCCGAAGCTGTAAGTGGAGGAACAGAAGGCTTTTTTTTTTTCCAGTTCAATAGTTTATTCGTATCCAGATGAGTTGCACAATCCTCACCACAGTCAATGTTAGAACATTTTCTTCTTCCTTGTACGCAACACTTTCCAAAATGCAAGTCCTTGTTCATGCTCTCGTTCCCAGTGAACACTAGCTAAACAGGATTTGGATGTTGCTTGTTTCAGGTATAAAATAAGTGTTGATAGGTCTGAATGAGGCCTAAGAGACTGTGCGATCACTTAAAAACACACAAAGCAACCTGACAACTCAAACAACAACAGGCCTTGCCCTTTAGTCAACTCTGACTCTTAGGTATCCTTCGAGCCAGACTCAGGTACCCTCTGGGCCAGAGTGGCCATGCCTCAGACAGCTCGCCAGACTGTGATCATTAAGCAGGCATGCTGCCTCATCTTTGTCCTGAGGACCGGCTGGTGGGTTCAAACTGCCAACCTTTGAATTAGCAGCTGAACATTACTTCACCACTGCACCAACAAGGCTCCTTCCTCTGATGGATAAAGTACATAAAATGCGATGACGAACCTGGTGTCATCTAACTGGACCTTAGAGAGAGCCATTTCCAACTTACCCTTCGGTTCTTGGGTGGCTGAGAGTGTTGGAAAACAATGTCTGGTGGGGTGGTGGAGTGGTGGTTACATGGTTGGCAGTTCCTTGGGAGAAACCACCATCAGCTCCTTGGGAGAAAGACAGGGCTTTTTATTCTCGAAAACAACCCAGAGTGGGTTTCTCTGAGTCAACATTATCTCAATGGCAGTGAGGATGAATGAAAAAAGTCTGACAATTTTGAAACAATTTGGTAGTGGCTAGAAAATTATGTTTCTTCACTTAACTATCTTCTAGTTCTTTAACATTTCCTCCCTTTACTGTTATGATTTTTGTTTTGCCTCATTAATCATATTAGACATGCATGTATTCATTTATATAATTAAGATCATTGGATACATGAGAGCCAAGAAGGCTTTGTCTTTAGTCCCCGTGATTGAATTAGCTGTCCATTACCTACCCGACAGCGCCCCCAGAGGCAGCACGACGCAATGTAGCTCAAGGTGTAGGATTTAGGTAACCTTCCAACTCACCCTCAAACTCACTGCCCTCAAGTCGATTCCGTTTATTTGCCGATTCACCTGACAGGTTGTCAAATGCCTGACGGACCGCTGAGGCATGACACATCTGTATGTAGATGGTTGGAACGAACTATCTTAGCGTCCTCCCTGTCTGATCCATACGGTTACAAATAAATGTTTCAGAAGGAAAAAACCAAACAAATGTCATCCAACGCACAGAGCTTTGACATTATTCGACTACAGTGCACCTCAGTATACCAATGAGGAAATGGAGGAAGGAGCACGATGGCTTAAATTCAGAAAAGAAGTGAATATTCCAAGGCCCTAGCCCTTGCCATTTAATTTATATCTGGGGTGACTTTTTCAGCCCTCTTCTTATTAACTTAAATGTCCAAAGCTACTAGGTTCGTTGAGTTTTTTTGAAAACTTGCCCTTTTTGTTCATTCTCTAAACTGTCACCATTTTTAAATGTAAATGACACCGCTCTACACAGACTATTAGGAATCCTATTTAGTTTCTAAGTCCTAGAAGTCCTTCAAAACAAAGCTTATGCATACATAAAAATGCCGATCAAAATGAAGTCTGCAGTCAAAGCCAAATAAAGATCAGGTCGATGCTGCTCAGTAATAAAGGTTAGAAAAGCCAGGAGATGAAATGGATATGCCATGCGGGCCTCTGGACCTGCCGTGCAGGAGGCAGCATCATTAGAGAAAGGATTGCATTTACCGCGACAGAGCTGGCAAGAGCGTAGCCACCTTGCCCTTACTTCAGGGAACTGTCATTTCTTTCATGCTTAATGTGCTTTGGCCCAGGAAAATGTTAACCCATGGGCTAATATATTAGACCTTAATTTTGATATGTCCATTCTTCTTCCTGAAGAATTGTAGAACCACCATCTTGCTCTCCATATTCACCAATTGTCCTCCAGTGGATACATTGTCTAGTAAGGTTGACAAATAAAATACAGAATCACTAGTTGATTTATATTTCAGATAAACCACAAATAAAAATTTTTAGTATGTTTTATAAAATAATTTAGGTACTGTTTTGCTAAAATGATTTGTTGTTTAGTTAAATTTCAATTTATTTGATGTAGTTATATTTTCAAAATCTGGCGATTCTGAATGTCCTAATACTTAAACATACCACTAACACCTTCAAAGGATATAGTAATGTTAATGGACCTATTACTCTTCCCTCAGCTTTCCTGATTGAGTATAAAATATTAAAAGGCCACATGAAAACAATATTTATATTTCTTTCTGATGCTGATATCTCCAAAGAATCACACATTTTACCTCCTATAACTCAGATACCTTTAGCAGAACTACTTAATGGGGTACACACTATCTTCTGTGACTGCAAAGTGCAAAGCCAAGAGGAGTTAATTCGCTTTTTCACAAACTATAGACATCAATGCATTTCCCCTTCATTTATTTTCAGTCCCCGAAGTAACAGCACAAATAGGAAGCTTCAGTCGAGTAATTATGTGACGGTGGGTACAGAAGAAGAGGCCCAAGTGACATTGTCTGGACCGTTAAAAATATTGTAATCAAGGAGGCGTCTTAATTGATGCTGTGATTCATTTGTTTTTAAACATCCTGTGGCCACACGTGTTCCCTGACTGTAAGTAGAAACACATGGAAGACTTCATGGAAGTTTGTGATCTTTACCCTTTGGAAGAATTGTTCACAAGTAGTAATCCATGTATTTTTTCATAATGTCTCTTATATGATCCCAAGTGATGCTTCCTTTCCCAGCAGTTTAGATATTTTGTCTAAAAATGTCCCCGTCTTCATGGTGCCTGCCTGGATCTGTTGATGTTACCCATATTTTATGAGAATTATCTCTAAGTGTTGTGGGTTTTCATTTGGAAAGTAAGAATAATGACACATATAGCCATTGCTTGTCACACAGATTAGATGAGAGGAATGTCCCACAATTCAAAGCTAAGTTCAGATGCACAGTAGTTTAGTCCATTACAGTTGCTGGTTGACTGAACACATGCTGATGTGTTACTCACACGATATTACAACTTAACATTCATGTGACTGAAAATGTTAAATTATCCAGATTAATGTTAAACTATCTACTCCTATAAAACCACTGGTAGCCTGGAGAATGGAGTTTTGTCAAAATGAAATCATACCAGACCCATCTTCTAAGTTACACAATTCTTATGACCCCAACATCTGAGAAAATGAATATCTATATCAAAATTAGGTATAACACTGAGTTTTGATTGAAGGGGAAAAAAAGGACAAAAAGTCAAATTTAAATGAAAGGCTGGCAATTTTGCTATGAACCCATTTATATCTTTAGTAATTAACAACAATTTATATTTTTAAAATGTCATCATGTCTTACAGTGGTCATGCTTTAACTTGATGCAATTATCCCATATGTATTTACAACCATTGAAGAATACTAAAACTGACAGTTACAACTTACAGTATTAAAAAATAAGATCAATGCAGGACATGTAAATATGAATGATATGCACATACCCTCAGAACTAAAGTGTCAGAAAAAATATATACGTGTGAAGACTCACTCAAATGGAGTATTAGAAAGGAAAACCACCGTTAAGACTTTTGTTCTGGGCCCAGCTTCACTGTGTATCAAAATTTGTGAAGATAGGTATATGAAATACTCAAGGACAGAGACAATTAACGTCATCAAACAACAGGTGTAGTGATCTCTCCATAATTATACTGTATGTAAAACAGAATCCTTATTTGAAGTGTAACTCATTAAAAATTACACGTGTCCTTCTCAAATGGAGTGATGATGATGTTCTCTTCCCATAGGGTCAATTTCATAATGAAAAATTTTGTCTGCATCAGCAATATAGTTAACCATGCAACATACTCTCCTTTGATGAGTATGACTTAAGATATTATGTATCTGTTATTGTCCATAACTAATAGAGATAGCTTTCTACCCATAAATCTGAAATAAAAAAGCAGTATATCATTATGAGTAAGTTTAGTTTTAAGTGGCAAACCCCATTTTTACTTACTGTATATCCAAATGAGTCATCAAATAAGAAAGAAATTAAGAGTATTTTGTTATAAGACAAAAGATGAGAAATTGGCGAGCAAAGGGGAATGTGTGAGTAAAGCGGTTTAGAATAACACACACAAGAACAAGTAGCATAATGATAAAAAATGTGAATGTTTGATTCAGGCATGACTTGTTTTAACCATGGTCCTTGTCTTTTACTAAGAGTGGATTAGGTGTTGAGCAGTTAACGGTAAGGTCCCAAATTCAAACTCACTAACCATGCAGTAGGCAAAAGATTATGCTGTTTGGGCCTGTAAAGATTTAGTCTCTGAAACCATATGTAGGGTCGTTTTGAGATTGAATTGACTATGGCAATAGGCTGGGTTTCATTCTCCCTTTATAAATACTAAATAGAAGAAATCAGATAAGTGTTAAATGTCTTATGCATCTCACTTGTGTTATATGAGCAATGATAATGGTACATTTCATATAGGTTTTGAAATCATAAAATGAGAAACACCCATGCAAAGTTCATGTTGTAGGTGTCATCGAATTTGTTCTGCCTCATGGTCATTTATGTACAGCCAACTAAAAGTTATCAAGCTCGGTGCCATCCTCATAATGGTTGGTATTTGAACCAATTGCTGTAGCCATTGTGCCACTCACTTCATTGAGAGCCTTCCCCTGTTTCAGTGACCCCCGACTTTATCAAGCATAACCTGATCCAACCTGATAACATGGGCAAAATACAGAAGATGGAGTCTCACCATCTTTTCTAAGAAGCATCCTGACTGTATTTGTTGGTTCTCTGGAATTCCATTGTATACTCAGTTTTCTTTATTCACACCATAATGCTAAGGTCATAATACTCATTGAAAGTCTATGTTATGGTAGAGTTTTGCATATTGTGGATGACTTGGATCCATTTAAAGAGAACTGGGATGAGCAGATTGTTTTCTACCATATATTATGCAAGAAATAAAATGACACTGTGCATTCAGAGAGAGAGCAAATAATACTTATTTAAAATAATAATTAAAAATGGAAAAATAATCCAAGAACAAAACCAATGGACCTAATTGTTAGTCAGCATATAAAAGATCCAAATTATTATATTAAATATATTATATACTTGTTCATTCATACTTTTTCTTTATTTGTAATCATACAAGCCAACTATGGATAAACAGCTTGCCTTTTTCATATAAATATATGTCCATGTCAATAAGGATTTTTGCATCTACACAGTTTATGCCTCATCTTATTCCACTGTGAATAATTTCATACTTTAAGACAATCAAAATTAATAACTATTAAAAATAATAAACATTAAAAATCATACAATAAAAGTATGAAATTATTCACAGTGGAATAAGATGAGGCATAAACTGTGTAGATGCAAAAATCCTTATTGACATGGACATATATTTATATGAAAAAGGCAAGCTGTTTATCCATAGTTGGCTGGTATGATTACAAATAAAGAAAAAGTATGAATGAACAAGTATATAATTGTGGTGTGTGTGTGTGTGTGTGTGTGTGTGTGAATAAAGTTTTAGAGGAAAGACAATTGCATGTTAAGAGTGTTTATATCTAGGTAGTAGCATTATGAAAATGATTTTAATATATTTAACCTCGGACTTTGTTTGCTTTTTATGAACATGTTATTTTTTATATAAAATTCAAATGACTACTTACATTTTAATTTTATCCCCCAAACTTCCTTGCCTTGATAAAGAACATCTATAAAATCTTACCACCCAGGGCTGGGCTCAGTGGTGAAAACTTAAGGCAATTTCCCTTTTAGATCAGGAACAAGGCAGGGATGGTTCCTCTTACCATTAGCATTTAACGTTGTACTGGAATGTGTGATTAGCACAACAGCAAAAACTTTTAAATAAACATCAGCTCAAATATCAAAAATATATTGAAAATATGAAATTTGTTTGTCTTTTTAAATCAATTTTCATTTTATTGGGGGCTCGTACAACTCTTATCACAATCCATCCATCCATCCATCCATTGTGTCAAGCACATTTGTAAATTTATTGCCATCATCGTTCTCAAAACATTTGCTTTCTACTTGAGCCCTTGGCATGAGCTCCTCATTTTTTTCCCTCCTTCCCCGCTCCCCTCTCCCTCATGAGCCCTTGATAATTTATAAATTATTATTATTTTGTCATAATCTCACACTGTCCGACTGAACATGCTATTTTTAAGGAATACCAGGTCAGTGTTTTGTAGCCTATCTATTGTGATTTTTGGACGTTTTCCATGTTAGACTAGGGTTCTTTATTTTGTGGAGGAAGATGACAGAGATAAACTATCATCTTTATCCCAAGAACAGATAAATCAGCATAAATTTTCACCAGGACGTTCACCTGGATCACCTAAGACAGTGTGCATCCAGTCTACTGAGACAGTACCCCTGGCTCCCGGGGCACACTGGCTGCTGGGGAAGGAAGTCGTGTGTGCAGCCCAGAGTGGCAGAGTGGGCGTTATGCTTTGCATTCTGGAGGGCAGAGCATTTACAGGAATATTTGGAATTCTGCGTAAGACTTTTTAAAAATGTCCCCTGTGTTTACTTAGTCCGTTATTTATTTAAATGAGGATTTGTAAGAAGTTTTCTTTTAGAATTGTTTCCAAATGGCACAATTTTTAAAACAAATGTCTAACCCGACTTTAAGCTTCTACATCAAAGGTAGATTGCAAACAGTATTTTACTATTTTCCACTTTAGAAATGTCGGAAGATATGGCACAGTGTCCTTTTCTGTATTTTCTTTACAGCTTACGACAATTGCATCATTGCCAAGAAAACAAACAAACAAAAACATAAAATGGTGGATTAAGCACTGTTTGGAAAGGCAGACAGAGCGAAAACAAGTATGGTGGAAAAGTGCAGGGGTCCCTGCGGCATCTGGCCATTTTCAGACACAGAAGACAAAACCTCAGGGTGAAGAGAAGTGGACGTCATGGAACAGAGACACAGCATGGACAGATCCTGAGTGAAGCAGGTGAGCAGGACGCAAGCTGGATCTGGGAGAACAGGCAGCAAAGTCGTTCAGAATATTGGCGACAAGGATGACTACGCAGGAGAAAGGAGCCAGTGCAGGACAAAGCCCAGTACTAATAGAGCGACTTCCTTATTTGGGTTGCAGCATCACATGGAGGGGAATGCCTGTGGGGTGCGGTTGGAGACAAGTGACTCCAGTTGCACCACCCCTTGATGGAGTCGGAGTAGGAATTGGATAATTTGCTATGCTACCTGGAAATGCACTGGTCCACACCAGTGAACTGCACCAGAGAAGCGCTTTCTCCTGTTTCCCCCATAATATCTTATAGCTGAGCAGAGGGGAGGCTTGCCCAAACCTCATAGATTCAGTAGCTAGGGCAAACACACTTTTACTCCATACCTGCCCAGTTTGCTCAGCCTATGAGAGACCACACATGGCACCAGTTCCCAAGAGGAGATTGACAGGCTACTCTTAGGGAACTCAAGACTGGCATCTGTGGCCACTATGCTCAGAGGTGCACACACGTGCAGATCATGCACGAGGCTCCTGCCTCACCCATCGGCAACAAGAACAATGCTACAACATGTATTTGGGTACTATTTGTTGTTTTTGCTGATCATTAACCCGGATGTGAAGTCTCGCTCTCAGAGAGCATATAATAGGGGATTACTTCCACTTCCTCTCCAGCCAGTTCAAGTAGGAGCCGCCTCCCTTAGGGCTTCCTTGGGTGTATCCTTGATGAAGATCACATACTGGAGGTCACCTGAGTTATGTCCTCTAGGTCATCACCTGACTACCCTGGTCAAAAGGTCATGGACCAATTTTGTAAGCTCATCTGTCTCGCATAATGTAGGTCCCCAATCATGGTGCTGTACCTGCTTCTGTAGCCCCGTGCATAATTCTGATTTGTTGATCTTCCACCAAGGTTGACTTTGTGAGTCTCCTGTACCTGACCATGCCCTCTTTTGAAGCTCTGTGTCTCTTTCTGGCTTCAAACTGAGATCTCCGGATTCAGATGATGTCTCTTTGTCTTACTTAAGACTCAATACATGCTCTTAAAATATATTTTAGCTTTTGGGGTCTCTTTTGTGCCCTAAAACATAACAAAGGATTAAATATTTAGCAAAACTCACCCTCAAATGCAATGGCAAAATCAGGATATTTCTAGAGAAATAGAAATCAAAGAAATTTGTTAAAATCAGACCACTTTTACAAGCAAGAGAGCCACTTGATTATATGACTAGGCATTTGATAAAATCCAACATGTGTTCTTGATACAAACAACAAGAAAAAATAGGAGCAAAATGGAAATTCCTTAACATGGCTAAGGGCATATTAAAAAACCCCACATTATTCTATTTTTGTTTCCATTAGGGCTAGAGTAATTTGAAAGGTAGATTGCCGGCTGCTTTGTCAGCAAGATGATTTCTTCCAGGCTCTGAAGTTTGAGAGATGAAATCCTTCGGGTTGATGAGCCTGTGTTTTAGTACAGATAACTTTGAAGTGAATAGTCAATTATTTAACAAGTCAGCAACTGACGTTTCATTTTTTATTCTAGTTCCAGAAGAGGACAGAAATCTCCATGCAATACAAAGAAATCATAAGTAACTGGGAAGACATATTTAGAATTTGTATAAACATTCATGGACCTTCCTTTAGCAATCCCCAGTGTGTGGTTGGAGCAATCAATTCACCTGAACTGAATGAAGTACCTTCAGTAATGGATTGACTTTCAAACTCTCAGTGGAGGTTGTGAGGCATACCCAGTTTGATAGTGGGAGAGCTAGTAGGATCCAGTTTCAACGAGGAGCCACCAATAGAATCTTAGGGGGCTTGGGCGGGGAAGCTGTACAGCTACACTTAGGCAATCCTGTATTGAGCAACGGTTATTACCAATTTCTGGGAGGATAGTGGCAGGGTTTAAATTCGCCAGAGAATAGAGCTGAATATTAGGTGTAGCCAGGAGGAGTAATTTATTGAAATTAAGTGGCCTGGTGGAGACATGTCAGGTCAAAGCAGAGCTAAGAAGAGCAGATAATGCATGGGAAACATAAACATCTAAATAATGTCTCCCCACTGTATCTGCAGGAGTTTGACTATTTTGCCTGCAGCAGCCCTGAGGCTGGAAGGAAACATTTTAGCTATAGAGACAAGCTGCTGGCTGCAGTAAGCTACTGGACTCTCAGATCCTCCGGGTTCCAGGCTTCAGGTACACATCGGAACATCTTGGGTGTGGTTAAGAAAGTCTATTGCAAAAATCGAGGGCTTCTTTCCATTTAATGATAGTTCTCTGATCCTCCAAACCATTTTGAAATGAGTATCATTTGGAGGTTTTCAAATATTTTTATAGGGGTTGTACTAAAAAGGACAAGTTAGAAACTCAAGTTCTGCAGTGTCTGCGAAGTCCCAGAACCCCATGTCATTGATTCTTAGTCTGGGAGACAAGAGAAGCAAAAGTAGCTTACTTATACTTAGAATCAATAGAAATGCTTTCTGGAGAAATGAAGTGAGATGAATATTGGGTTAATTACAGCTTTTGCTCTAGAAATCTTATGATTTCTGATAGCTAAATCTTTTAATATTATAGTATTATCATCACTGCAGGGTTCCTGGGAGTTTGTGTAAGCCATCGATATATTCTAATATTTTAATTAATTAATTAGTTCTTTTATTGTTAATTGTAAGAGTGGTAAATCTGCAGGGGCAATTTGAGAGACATGAAAAGTCAATTTAGTGAAATTCTGAGGCAGTACAGTCCAAGAAATTGTAGGTTTTCCAGGTGAAGACAAATATTGTCTCTCACTCGGTCAGTGTAAGATATGAAAAAATAATAATAATTCATAAAATATCAAGGGTTCATGAGGGAGGGGGGGATGAGGAGCTGATACCAAGGGCTCAAGTAGAAAGAGAATGTTTTGAAAATGATGATGGCAACAAACGTACAAATGTGCTTGACACAATGGATGGATGTATGGATTGTGTTAAGGATAAGAGTTGTATGAGCCCCCAATAAGGTGATTAAAAAATATATTGTCTCTCAGCTGGGCAGGAATAATGAAAAGGGTGCTATAAAGGTAAATTACTGTGAAATGTGCAGTATCTGTGAGAGCTTAAATACAGCAGATCCAATAACTTACAAGGGAAAGGTTCTGATTCATTGACATTTATGAAATCATGGGTTATTGGACACTAGACAGAGGCAAGACCCCTTAAATATCATGTTGCAATTGTAAAGTTTGTGTCATCGAATGTTTCCATGACTAGTTTTCCGAATTCTACCTTGCAAGTCTGGCTGGACTAGAGGATGTACACTGGTACAGATGGGAGCTGGAAATGCAGGAAATCCAGGGCGGATGATCCCTGCAGGACCAGTGGAGTGAGTGGCGATACTGGGAGGGTAGAGGGAGAGTGGGTAGGAAAGAGGGAATGGATTACAGGGGACTATATGTGACCTCCTCCCTGGGGGACGAACAACCAAGGAGTGGGTGGAGGGAGACGTCGGACTGGGCAAGATATGACAGAATAACAATTTATAAATGATCAAGGGCACATGGGGTAGGGGGGAGTGGGGAGGGAGGGGAAAAATGAGGACCTGGTGCCGGGGACTTGAGTGGAGAATAAATGTTTTGAGAATGATGAGGGCAATGAATGTACAAATGCGCTTTACACAATTGATGTATGTGTGGATTGTGATGAGAGTTGTATGAGCCCCTAATAAAATGATTAAAAAAAGAAAGAAAGAAAGAAAGAAAGAAAGAAAGAAAGAAAGAAAGAAAGAAAGAAAGAAAGGACACCCGCAGGCTTTGTGAGTTTTGCCAGTTAGCTGATGTAGAAGTTTAGCTCAGAATAATCCATATACAAACAAAAATTAACGGAGTCTGGCTTTGGCAGGAACCTCTCCTTATGTTACATACCTCAGATCTTTTGAATTCATTCACTCATTTTCTCTCAGTGTAGTGAGATACCTGAATAATCCTAACACATTTTGTGTCTTTATTTTTAAAGAAATGTGGGTATTCTCAATAGCTTTAAATGGCTTACAGGCAAGGTCTTTAAAATGTTATTTTCTCAGTTTGAGAAAATTAACCATACTTACCGTTTGCTAATACTTGCATAGAAAATCATGCTGTCCATCTGGTTGGTGATTACAGTAAGAGACCACCATTCTTTTCAGTGTAATACACTGTTCTTGGTCAATGTTTTCTGTGAGAATTTAATAGGTAAGTTTGGAAACCTCCTGCACCCAGAGGTCTGCTGATACAAGCAGACCATACTGAGGCACAGGGCAACCGCTGACTACGGAATTGGTGTGGAAAATAGCATGGCTTTTGGTTTCATTTGTAGCAGTAGCGATGGCTTCAAAGTCTATTTTCATTCTATGTCTGCAGAAGAAGTGTATGTCCGTCCTCCTCCCCATACACGCTAAGACTTATCATGCATCGTCTTCGGCTGTGTTCTTAAGTGAAGCAGCACCCGTGATAGACAGCGATTTTTGCATATATATCTATACAAACGACCAGCCACGTCGTGGGAGAAAGATGGAGCCTCTTTCACTCCGTCACAGTGACAGTCTCAGAAACACACAGGGGCCGTGCTTCCCTGCCCTATAGGGTTGCTATGAGTTGGCATCAGTTCAAGGGCATTGAGTTTAGTGTTTTTAGTAAAATACTTATAAAATCTCTCATCATCATGATCATCTATCGAGGTTTATATTAAGGAAATGACTCACACAGTTGTGATGGTGGACAAGCCCCAGGTCTGTGGTTCCCATGTGAGGTTGGAGGCGTCTCCTTGCTTACTTGGCTTCAGAAGCAAATGGACATGAGATCAGCAGGCAGAGAGCAAGCTTGTGGCTGCAACGGCAAGTCAATTTGAGGTCAGCAGGTGAGGTTTGTGGCTGTAGAGGAGAAGTAATTAAAGGTCAACAGGAATATGGCTGACTGTTGAAAACTCCCAAGATGTGTTAGTCTGGGTACTTTAGAGAAATAAATCCACAGAAACTCAGTATAAGAGAGAGTTTTATATAAAGGGTAAGTGTGCATCAAGAAAACATCCCAACCCACTGCTGCCCAACCCCACAAGTCCAACATTAACCCATATATCCAACACCAGTTCACAAGGTCCTCCTCCATCTCACAAAACAGATGCAATGATGCCAAGTGCAGGAGGAAAGCCGAGTCAGTGAATGTGTAAGCATCTCAGTGCTGGCAGGGGTCTCCACATGGCTGCTCCA
>NW_022103900.1:43610325-43615811 GCF_000313985.2 Echinops telfairi
GCTCTAAATGGACAAATTTAACTGTGAGAATTTGAATGAAAGTGATACATTTCTAACAAATAGACTGAGACTGGGGGGCGGGGAAAGATAATTACTCTTCTCTTTCCCAGGAGAAAAGGGAATATTTAAAAAAAGAAAACAATGGCTTCTTTATAATATAAATGACTCAAAGCATTAGGTTGCTTATTTGACAGGTTATTCATTTTAATAATTAATTTCTCATTTTTAATCTAGCTATCAGTAAGTACAAAAATGCATGTAATTATCATCGAAACAGTAAATGCATGTAAAGATTAAGATGCTCTCTCCACCTAACCAGGATATCAATATTATTCAACCACTGTTAGTCCTGCCTCCTCTTTGAAATACCTAAGTGTGGATTTCAAATTCCAGGCAATAAATATAGATGTTCAACTAGCCAGTAGCTGAGAACGAGCTGATGTCAAGCTGTTGATGCATTGTTTAGTCCCTGTAGGGGTAGTCGTCAGCCTACTTCTCCTTGCTCACCTGCAGCATTTGTTTAGTTCACTCTCTCTGCTTCAAAGGAAGCTTTACATATGGACACACACACACATATCTTATTTTTCTTACTTACCCTCCTTCTGCTCATTCTTCCTCTTCTTATTTCATCCCACAAATACAAGTAGTGCTCTCCATACCGTAGATAACCTGCAGCTGTTTTCAGCCCTGGACTTCTTTTATGAAAGAGATAAATCAACTTCATTCTTATCCAATGAAATTTTCAATTCTCTTAATAGCCATGGGACATAGACTCTATTGTACAACAATTAATTATGGACTGTTGAGAACAAGTGGGGAACGTCTGCTAGAGTTTTCATAACGTTGACTTGTGTGATATGTTTGGCTGCGAAAGACAGTTAGGTGGATGCAGATGTCAAAGAGCCAAGGGTAGGAAGACGAGGAACTCGGTTGATCACATTCACCGAGACTGGAGTTGCTTACAGAGGGCTGATGCAAGGCAACCTTTTTCTCTCTCTGTCTTTCACACGGTAATCCAGAGAATAAAAAACTTTAAAAATCTAGAGTGAGGCACTCAAGGACTGATATGAATTTCCATTCAGGATAAACACAGCCTTAATCATCAACAATTGCAGCTGTAACACTCAGTTTCCATCTTCAAATTCAAGGTACATTGTAACTGTAGATCTACATCCACTGAGTCTGAGTTATGGGCAGACAACAGAGAGAAGCGGGGGAAGACAATGGTGAACGTGGACCATTAATAATGATTCTTTTTCAGTGCCTTACTTACCTCAGGTTGCCAACACACAGATCACACAAACGGGTGATTTTAAAGCACATCACAATTCTACAGGCTAGAAGTCCAAATCAGAAAACCTCTCCCTTAATTTCCAGTCTCTACTATCAATTCTTAAAAGCAAAAACTAAACTTTACTGTGAATTAGGTAGGGATTTATATTTCAGGTAACGTTTTTGTGTTTGTTTGTTTTCAGTTACTTAAACTACTTTTTCCAACCTTCCTTCCTGTCTTCTCTCTAAAGTGTCTCCCTCTTGTAGCATACTGTTCTCCCACGCAGCCAAGTGATCACCTGTCTAACCTCCTGCCTATTGTTTGCCCTTCCTCCCCTACCGTCACACCCCTGGTAACTATCAAAATCTGTTTCTTTTTATATGAAATCTTTTTGTAATGTTTCTTTTATAAAAGTAGGCTCACACGATATTTGTTGTCATTTTGTGATTAACGTCACTCAACACAATGTCCTTCAAATCCATCCATCAGCTGTCTCACAATTTCATTTTGATTCGTTAGTGGTGCATGGATAATCTACGTGAGTCTGTACCACAGTGTACTGAGCCATCTTGCACTGCTGGGTGGTTTCCAGTTCTTGCGAACGTTGCTGCGATGAACCTGGGTGTGCTCCTCTCCGCTCATGCTGTGACTCTTAGTCCTCTAACCTACATGCCTGTCTCCATTTGTCGGATGAAGCGCCCTAACCTGTCTGTAGTGGCTGCACAATTGTACTGTCCCACCAGCAGTGGATGAGGGTTTCAACCTCTTCACATCCTCGCTAGTATTTGTTATTTTCTGGTTTGGGGTTTCTGTTTTAAACTTTTCTCTCAATGCTGGTGTGAGGTGGTATCTCATTTCACCATTAATTTTTGGCATCCTTTTGCCAGTAGATGATCTCCACACACATCTGTCTTCTCCTGTGTGCATGCCTCTGTGTCTATTCAGATCTTTTGATACTCAGAAGGAATTTTATTTACAATGTAGCCTAAAGTGATCCACTCTAACTTCAATTGACTAATTGGCTTTATTACATTATATTATAGAGAGCAATATGTTCTACCCAATGATCTAATCACATGTCAACACTCCATGGCTGCTACTAAACTAGTATTTGGCCAAAACAGTGGGACCCACAGCTGAGACACATGAAAGTCAACTTTACACTAAACAATCACATTCATCAGCAAGCACTTATATCATATTAGCCACCTTAGCTGCAATGGAGCCTGAGAAATGTCCTCCTTTGGTCGATCACATGATTTAATGTGATGAAATAGTCATCCTTTCATAAAAGAAAAGCAGAAGCAGACACTTTCATTAAGTGTGGCAGTTACATAAACGCCTGTCAACTTGTGAAGGGTGGAGCCTCGCCTGTCAATCAGGTTGCAGCTCGACGACCTCACTTGGAGGCGCTTTGGAGAAACAAACTTCACTGAAAGCCAGAGACACACAACTCACTCTGCTAGTCTTCTTGCTGACAAGCAACAAGCAGACCCCAGATGGAACCAGAGCCCTGGAGCTGGAGGAGCCACATGGAGACCCATGCCAGTGCTGAGATGGTTACACCACCATGCAGCCACAAGACTTTCCACCCACTGGCCTGTGATCTTCCGGCATTCGGTGTCATTGCATGTGCTGTGTGAGTCTGAAGAGGAAATTATAGACTGGTAGCAGAAATATGGACTAATATTGAATTTAATATTGATCTAGACTGGGCTGGGATGTTTTCTCAATATATAATTACTCTTTGATATAAAATTCTCTATTATACACAAATGGGTGTCTATGAATTTGTTTCTCTAGTCAAACCCAGACTAACACAGTAAGAAATGAATCATCTGTTTAAAGTTTTACGTACCTAAATAATAAACCCCAAACTCATTGCCACTGAGTTAGTTCTGACTCAGGCCCCCTAGCATCTCATTGTACCCTGTACACCAGCAGGTTTCCTTCTGCACCTCACACGGGCAATAAGTATAATGTGATCAACACTCTGTTTCCCCTGAAGTTTTACGCCGTGTGTGTAAAGTTGATTATCCAAAGTATTATCTTTGGTAGGCTCTGACTCATAGAGAACTTCAGAGAGTAACAGAATGAAGCACCACCTCTCGCACACCATCCTGAAAATGCTTAGTTACTGTGCTCAAGCTCATTGTTGTGTCGCTGTGTTAATTGGACAAGGGGAAGGTCTTTCTTGTATTGCTGGCCCCTTATGTTTCCAAGCCTGATGTCTACCTACCCCTAGGATTTGTCCCTCCTGATAACCTATCCAAAGAACATAGGGCGAAGTCTCATGATCAAGATGTTTGTACACGAGTTTCTGTAACTTCTGTAAGCAAAGGAGGATGTGTGAACCCCAGTGGTTCTGGGGAAACAGTAGCTTTCCTTCCTGCCAAAACATGTGCTTAAAAATGGGCTGGATTGTTTTCTTGTCTCCAATTCTTTTCACCTCACTGCTCCTGTTAGAAGAATATGTCAAGTGGCTTGCACTGCCTCGCCATTGAAGAAATTACTCCGCTAAGCAATTCAGAGCTTGATCATGTAACTTCAGAGAATTATGATTGTAATCCTGAACTGGCACACGTTTATTCTTTGAGGAAGATTTAAGTGCTATTGCTTATTTCCACCACATGTCTTGATCCTCCTCTTCCCCGACTTTGTCATAGAAATGTCATTGCACAAATGTGTCTCTTCCATATGTGTGTCCTAGGAGAAGATATGTAGAACACAGGCAAAGCTTACCTACAGTTGCCAATAGATAACGTGCAGAACTAAATTGATTTTACTACAATTGTATGCTGAGATAGTTAGTTTATTGTGCCAGCCTGGCCGATAAACACATGTGGGATTAATTGAAGGGTGTAGAGATAAATGGCTTGGCGAGCCTCGCCTTTCTTGTCTTTAGCTCTTTGATCATTCTACCAGTGTGCGGCTGCCTTGCTTGTTCTGTGCCTCAACTTGCAAGCTACACTACCTGTGGGACACCTAACCTGGGGAATGTGTCACTGTGATTTGAGGTTCCTTTAAGACCTGGGCTTCACCACACAGTTGGAATTTGCATCTCTTGAGCTGGGGACTGACTGTTGGTGACCTGGCTGACTGTTGGTGACCTGCCTTGTGGTTTACTGCCTGTGCTGGAATAGCCTAATTCTCTCTACAGAGGACTACCTGGAGGCCCTCAACACTTGAAGGACTGCCAGTGTCTCACAACTCTCTAACACATTGGAATTGTACTGAGCCATTTGTACTGCTTTATAATTTAACTGTTTATTTCTTGTGTTTATCTATCATCTATCTATCTATCTATCTATATAAAATTATATAGCAATCCGGTTTTGTCTCTCTAGAGAAGCCTGTGTAACACATATGCCACTTAAAATTTAGGGTTATTTAATTCTGCAGCATAATTTTGTGAGAGCTGGTTCATTCTTATGTCCCTAAATTAATTCTGAAGCACAAGTATTCAAATACAATTCTACTTTTGTTCGGGGGGGTTATCTGATGGTACTGAGATTGTTGACAAACATGCTCTAAGTGGTCACATGCCTCTCAGGGGCACCTTTTTCCTTTTCCTGCAGGTGAGTTTCATTCCACCAGCTCAGACACTGTCAATGCTGCATTTGTCGTGTGTCATGTTCCCAGTTATTTCCCACACGTACCAGATCAGAAAAGGGAAACTAAAAGTCTTACTCCTCCCCTCCTTTCCTTTTCCTAATGGGACTTCTCATCCTTTCTACCAAACTCACCTATTTAAAAAGGAACAAGAAGGGACGCAGAGAGGAAATCAAGCAGAGGGCATTCATTCAAAAAGGGTTGAACTAAATAAAAGTTGCCTGGGGAAGAATAAAAATTCGATTTTCCCTCACTGAATCCCACCACACAGTCTGAACATGCCTTCGAACATCTAATAAATGATTTTGCTGCAACTAATTAAAAAGTAAGGAGAATGTAGCCTATTTCTAGCTTTAGGGGAAGGGGGAGTTAAATAAAATTTCTTTTGAAAAAAATATGTATGAGTTGGCAAGGTGCATTTTATCAAAATTCAGAACTACATTTAATGTAAATAAAATAGATAATTTTATGAAAAACTAATTAGGGGCACTAGGTATAATCATTTTACTTGTTATATATACTTATTTTCCCAACAGTGATTCAACTTCAGTAATTTAATCCTCATATTCTTTGCTAATTTTAGAAGTAAAATTAGTTACAA
>NW_022103900.1:43617290-43618658 GCF_000313985.2 Echinops telfairi
AATGCCTGATCCCATCGATACCTCATGATCACAAAGACTGGCATGCTCATTCCACGAGGGCTTTGTTGCTTCTGAACTAGATGGCCACTTGTTTATCTTCAAGCCTTTAAGACTCCAGATACTATATCTTTTGATACCCAGGCACCATCAGCTTTCTTCACCACATTTGCTTATGCATCCATTTTGTCTTCAGCAATCGTATTGGGAAGGTGAACATCACAGAATGCCGGATTATTAGAACAAAGTGTTCTTGTTTTGAAGGAGTACTTGAGTTGAGGACCAGCATGTATCTACAACTGTAATTCTTAACATATAAAAATATATATAAATATATAACTATGTATATATATATATAACTATGTATATATACATAGTTTTATTCATATATATACACACACACATATGTACATGCCTATATTTAGGCCTCTATAAATGTCCTTTGCCTCCTGGTTCTTTCCTCTCTTCCTTTTTCACTTCCCTCTTGTCCCACCATCATTTTTGGCTTTCATTTGGGTTTAGTAAATCCTCGCTGCTACATTGCCCTTGATTGAGCCCCTCTAGGCATCCTATGACCTTCCTTCCATTGATTTTAGTACACTTGTGGTTCCCTTGTCCCTGGGTTAGTCACCCCTTCCTATCTCCCACCTCCCCTTCTCCCATATCCCCCCAGAATCATGGATCCCGGTCTTTTCATCTCCAAATTGTTTATCCTGCCTATCTTATCTAGATAGACATTCAGCACATTTTTAATGCAGTTTTTGTGGTAAAATTAGATGCCTCAGCAGATATTCGGGTTGGCTTACACTCAAGTATATATGGTATTTTCTGAATCACAATTTTTGTGGGTAAAATTCATGAAAAGGAGTGCTTCATTTTAAATCTCATGGTATAGCACATTTTAACAATGGCTTTCTAAAATTATCCAATCTTAATCGGCAGAGTCTGTGATTGTTACTTTACTAGACAAATGAAGCTTAGCACATGTGATTAAGTGACGGGCCTTGAGAATGGAAGATTCACCAAGATTTTCTGGGTAGACTTAATCTAATTAGATACACACGTCTTTAAAATCTTCTTTAACTATGGTCAGGGAATTATTTATTATAAAAGAAGGATAAATAAGATGCGATCTTGTTTCTTTGGGAGATAGAGATTGGGACCTTCAGTAAAGGAATGCAGTAGTCTTTAAAAGCATCAAGAGAGACGTAAACACGTTTTCCTCTTAGAAACTCCAGAAAGAAATTCAACCCTGCCTGACACTTTGATTTCAGCCCAGAGATAGCCTCTTCAGAGTTCTCATTTACAGGAAAGTAAGATAATACATTTATATCGTCTAAGCCAATAACTGTGTGGCAATTTGTTATAGCC
>NW_022103900.1:43620289-43621774 GCF_000313985.2 Echinops telfairi
TGAGCACAACTCGGTCTTCTGGAATTCCCATTCTTCTTCGGGCTATCCATTGTTGGTTATGGTCCACACAGTGGAATGCCTTTGCATTGTTAATACAACACAAGTAAACATCTTTCTGGTATTCTCTGTTTTCAGCCAAGATCCATCTGACAAGAGTGACAATGTCTATTGTTGGAGCTAATCTTCGGAATTCAGCCTGAAATTTCAGTCAAAATCTTGTCAATATACTACTGCAACCATTGTTGAATGATCTTCAGAAAAATTTCGCTAGCATCTGCTGTTGATGATATTTTTCTATAATTTGTGAATACTTTGGGGCCACTTTTCTTTGGACTGGATATAAATACAGATCTCTTCTAGGCAGTTGGTCAGGTGCCTGTCTTGCAAATTTCTTGTCATAGGTGAGTGAGTGCTTCCTGTTCTTCATGATTGTTTAAATATTTCACTTGTGATTCCTTCAAATCCTGGAGCCTTGTTTTTGGCTAAGGCCTTCAGGAAAGCTTGCACTTCTTCCTTCCACACCATTGATTCGTGCACATATGATACAATGGATCTGTACTTTGCCAACATCTTATGATGTGTCCTGTAGAGTTTAATATTTTTCTCTGCTAATAGAATCTTCCAATATTGAAACTCAAGGATATTTTTTTTCTTCAGTTGTTTTACTTGAGATTATGCTGAGTGTGTTCTTACCCTTTGCTTTTCTAATTCTAGTTGATTGCATATTTATTTCATTAACTGCTTTACTTTGTCTTCTCAAACTGCCCTTTGAAATTTTATGTTGAACTGTTTGCTTCATCATTTCTTCCATTTTCCTTAGTTCCTCTACTATTAACAGCAGTTTGCAGAGTCCCACCTGACATCCACACTGATCTTTTCTTTCTTTCCTGTATTTTTAATGACCTTTTGCTTTCTTCATGTATGATGTTCTTGATGTCCTCCCACAGCTGAACAGGTCTTCTTCTCATTGGTGTTCAACGATTCACATCTGCTTTTGAGATGTTCTTGAAATTCAGGTGGGATTTACTCAAGTTCAGATTTTGGCTCTCACCATGAACTTGCTTTATTTTTCTTCAGCTTCCACCAGAATTTACATATGAATAATTGATGATCTGTTCCACAGTTGGCCGTTGGCCTGCTTTTCTCTGCTGATATTGAGCTTCTCCGTTGTCCTTTCCACCGACATAGTCAATTTGATTTTTGTGTATTCTATCTGAAGAAATCCATGTTTATAGTTACCTTTTGTGTTGTTCAAAAAAAGCATGTGTGATGAAGTCATTGGTCCTGCAAAATTCTCTTTTGTGATCTCCAGCTTTGTTTCTATCACTGAAGCCATATTTTCTAGGTACTGTTTCTTCTTCCTCCTCCTCTCAACTTTTGCTTTCCAATAAGCACAAGTATTAATGCATCTTGATAATATGTTCAATTAATTACAGACTGAAAATATGGGTAAAATCCTTCCATTTCTACATTATTAATTTTAGT
>NW_022103900.1:43623099-43632966 GCF_000313985.2 Echinops telfairi
GTGAATGTGATGCCATTCCTCTCAAATCTGCTATTCCTGGCATGTAGACCATATGACTGCCTGATTCAAAATAGCCCATACCAGTCCATTTTAGCTCACTGATATGCAGTATATCAATCTTTAGTCATTATATTTTCATTTTAATGACTTTTAATCTTCCTAGTGTCTTACTTTGTAAATTCCAAATTTCAGTTATTCATAGATATTTGCAGCTGTTTCTTGTCAGTTTGACTCATGTTCCATTAACCAATGCAGGTCCCGCGGGCTTGACTTCCACAAGCTTTACTCCATCCACATCATTATGGTCTACTCCACTTTGAGATGGAAGCTCTTCCTCAGTCATATGCTGAGTGCCTTCTGGTGTGAGGGGCTTCCTCTTCAAGCACACTCTCTGTCAATCTGCTGCTGCTGTTCAAGAGGCGTTCACTCCCCGACGACGTGTTGAATGGTGTTCCATGAAGTTCTCAGTGGCTGATCCCTCCAAATGGGCAGCGTATTCCTGCTTCTCAGTCTGTTCTTAGTCTGGAAGCTCTGCTGTAACCTTTCACTTTGGGGGACCCTGTGGGCATCTGAGGTACCAGTGACATAGTTTCTAGTATCATGGCATCAGACATTTAACTGAGCAACGTGACTGTCAGCTGGTCCTACGGCAGTAGCCTCTTGCTGTGAGGCTGGAAGGTTTTCTTGGCTGTCATCTTAATGGGTGCAGGTCTTTTCTTCTGTTTGGACAATCACTGCGCAGGTGCAAACCAGCAGCCACTGGGATCCTTAAAGCCAAGAATATCAATTGTTCAAGTTGATAAATAAAGAATAACTTGAAAAATCTTAGAACCATCTGGATCATTTCTCTAAATGTTCTCCTCAACCAGTAGCAGGTGTCATTTACTCAATTGTGATTTGTGTCTGATCTCTGCATGGCAGAGAAGAACAGGACACCTTAGAGTTGTCCTGGTTGTGGCCTTTAGGAAAGAAATCCTGGTGGGACAATGGATTGAGCTGTGGGCTTGTCACAGAAAGTTCATCAGTTGAAACCCAGCAGCCATTCCATGGGAGGAAGACAAGGCAAACTGCTTCCATAAAGATTTATAGCCTCAGACACCCTTCTCAGTCCTACACGGGTACTCTGAGTCAGAAACAACTCAACAGCCATGAACATTTGAACCTCTAAGAAGCAATTCTGCAGGCCCATTTCCCAAAGTGCTCCTGGATGGTTTCAAAGCACCAAGCTTTCACCTATGCATTTCAGTAAATAAGCATTTGTGCCACACAGGGTTGCTCTGTAAGGCCTAGGAATAACATGAATAAAATAAATAGCATGTATTATTGTGAAGTAACCATGGGAGGTAATCCATCCCCTAACTTGTACCTGACATTGAAACGGCAGACATCCACAATCATTTTTTAACTACAGGGCTACAATAACTTAATGCTTTGATCTCGTAGGTCACTTCTATTTTCCCCTGGGGACTTGCTTGTTTCTTTACAGTTAGTAATAAACAAGAGAAACCCACCGGATTGCTGTCTCGACAACATATTTTAACACAGGATCTTTTTGTTCTTGTCTCTCTTTAATGGTATGTAAATGTTAACATTAACCCTCAAAATGAGAAATATTATATCTTTATATGAAACTTCCATGAAAATACTTCAGAAATAATGACTTGGATGTTTTGATTCTTGAACTAAATGAATTAAGTGTACATGTGTCAGTCGTTCCAAATAATGATTCAACTTCTACTTTTCTGCTTCACTGAGATCAGTGACCTTACTGTCCGTGACATTTGTGACAAGATGGATTTAGGGGTGGGAGAAGCAATGTCAGAAAACCACTGAGATTTACATAACACAAAACTGCATGCACAGGCATGTTAAAATTACATTCAGATAAAATCTACAAAAACTAATAACTATTAATTGGGTAAATACTAGTACTAATACCTAATACTGATTAAATATACCTAAATAATATGGGAAATCTTTTCTTTATACATCAATTAAACTATTTCTAGTAATGATTTCAAAATACTCTGTAAGGTATAAAACATATTTATTTCTAATCATCAGAGACTACCCTGTCTCCCCCAAAATCAGACAGTGTCTTATATTAATTTTTGCTCCCAAAGATGCGCTAGGTCTTATTTTTAGGGGATATATTATTTTTCCATGAAGAAGAATATGGTACACATTTATTGTTGAACAACAAAAAAGAAAATGTACTACCTGTATATGGTACACTAGTAGTTGTCATCACAAACCAGCATAACCAGACAAGCTGTGAATCCTACAGTATCAAGAATTTCTTGTTCCTACCACTATTTTGATGTACAACAATCTATGGTACATTTACTCATACTCTATGGTACATTTACTCACACTTCCTGTCTGATCCAGCCGTGCTGCTGTGCCCACCACTATGGTACAGAGTCCAGAGTTACGGTAGCTTCCGGGGGCCTTATTATTGGGGAGGCCTTATGTTCAGGGAGGTCTTATTTGGGGGGGATGCCTTATATTTCAGCGAGAGGCAAAACTGTAAGTAGGTCTTATTTTCTGCCAAAATATTTAAATAGTCACTTATATTTAAAAATTATAGACTAAACACAAATACATATTTCCTTTTTCTCTTAACATATCAAGTAAACAATAGTCTAGCAAATAGAAATATAAATAATGTAACATAAATAAGAACAATGAAGAAAGGACAGTGGAGACCATCAGAGGATCAAGCACTTGAATTATGGTTCTGCAGAAGAATACTGAAGCACCATAGACCGACAAAAGAACAAACAAATGTGTCTTGGATGAAATACAGTTGAACGCTCCATGGAGGCAAGGATGGTGAGTTTCATCTCACATACTTTGGACACATTGCATAATGTCATGTCAACTGATATATAGAAGGGTAGGGGTGTGGGTATGGTCTTCTCATAAGGAGTGTCCTGGGAACCTCCTTATCACTTCCTGATTTTACTTTCCTGTTGGCAAGACTTGTGGAGAACTGTGAGAGTCTTGTGATGTTTCCACCACCACTGGATCCACAAGACTTTTCACCTGCCGGCCTGTGATCTTGCATTTTGCATCACTGCATGTGACTGCATGAGTCTGAAGAGGGACTTAGGGACTAATATCAGATTTGTGGACTTGAGTTGGACTGGGCTGGGCTGGTCTCTTGATATAACACTTTTTCATACACATATATGTGTCGCTGAATTTGTTTTTCTAGTCAACCTGGCCTAACACATTAGGAGAAATCCATCTCTGGAGAAGGACATCATGCTTGGTAAGAAGACCTGGGACAAGATAGATTGACACAGTGACTGCAACCATTGACTGAAACTTCAGCACCATTGTGAGGATGGTGCAGGACTGGGCAGGGTTTAGTACATAGGGTCTGTCATCCATAGGCTCTCTGAATCAAAACTGACTAGGAGGCACCTAGCAGCAGCACCACCACCAAGAGAATGATTCCCTATACATAAGAGGGCATCAAGGATTAATGTACTAGTTTTATTGTTGACATAATATTCCTGGTGAAGCTGATGCTGGAGAATAAAAAGAGGGGTGGGGGGAGAGGTACTTCAAGAAGTACTATTCCCAGGAGGAGGTTTGAGGTCTCAAGGCTTTCTTTTCTGGGTTCTTGTCCCAGCAGAACGTATTCAGAGGAGGTACAGCATTCAGATCGTAGTCAGAGAAGGGGTTTGAGCAGAATAAGTGAGTTTGTTAAAGGGTTACTTCAGTATAGAACAGTGAGGGACTTCCAGCTAATCTGAGGGTGGCCTAGAATGACAATTCAAGGCCCTCCCTTTTTTCAGGTATGGGCACCTAGGAATACTCTGTGTCTTTGTCACTAGGCCTAGAAACTAAAGGTCAATTCAACCATTGTGGGAATATCTTGCCTTTCTCTGCCCACACCATTCGCTGTCTCCTGCTGATAAGGAACTGTGTCTTCTCTGCCCAGTACCATTTGTTTTGTTTTGTGCTGGAAAGCTAAGGGAAATGTTCTTTTCCCTTTCCTTTGTGCTATAAATTCTTTCCATTATCACCCTCTTTCTCCTTGCTGGATTCCGTCTAGCTAGGAGCTTGGAAACATAGAAAGAAAACATTCTAGTTTAACGAATCTACTATGACTAATTTTGTTAGTTCAGTTGAGAGATAAGAGGAAATTGCATTATACAATTGTGTTTGGCCAGGTTGACTAGAGCAACAAGGTCCGTGACACTCATATATGTGTAAGTAAGAGCTTTATATCAAGAAAATATCTCAGCCCAGTCCAACTCAAATCTATAAGTCTGTGAGATAGTTAATGTTTATTATGCCAACCTAGCCATTGAACACATGTGGGATTAATTGAAGGGCGGAGAGATAAATGGCTCGATGAGCCTCACCTCTCTTGTCTCTTGCTCTTTGATCATTGGACTAGTGTGCAGCTGCCTTGCTTATTCTGTGCCTCAATTTGCAAGCTACACTACCTGTGGGACACCTAACCCGTGGACTATGTCACTGTAATTTGAGGTTCCTTCAAGACCTGCTTCACCACACCATTGGAATTTATATCTCTTGAGCTGGGGACTCTCGGACCCCATCAGCTGGCTGACTGTTGAAGACCTACCTGCCTTGCTGTTTGCTGCCTGTGCCCAGATAGCCTGAATTGCTCTACAGAGGACTACCTGGCGGCCCTCAAGACTTGAAGGACTGCCAGTGTCTCACAGCTGTCTCAAGGGAGTGAGTTGCATGGAGCCATTTGTACTGCTTTATATATTATTTCCTATGTTATCTATCATCTAAATATATATAAAATTATTAGCATTCTGGTTTTGTTTCTCTAGAAACCCTGTCTAATACAGTATGATATTAGTCCACATGTCCCTCTTCGGCCACATGCAATGATGCAGATTGCAGGGAGAGCACAGGCTGGTGGGTCTATGGCCGTGTGGATCCAGCGGTGCAGGTCATCACAGGCCTCTGGCAGGTCTCAGAGTGGCTTGCCAGCAGGAAGTAAAAACAGAGAGACAGGGGTGGGGGTGGGGCAGCCTACAGACAGTCATTTGTCTCAGTTACACCTCCAAAGGAGGTCATCAAGCTGCAACCAGATTGAAGGCTAAACTCCACTCGTGTCTGCTTACAGCTGTCATGTTGGCACAAAAAGCCTATCACAAGAAAAATGGTATACGTTATGATCACTAAATAAAAGGAAATAAAAAGGACATTGTTGATTTAAATAAAAATTTCCTCATCAGCATTCAATTTCACTATAAAGTCAGAAATGGTGGCTCCCTAAGGCAATTTAAGAGGGAAAATTACTTGGTCTGGCCCTTCTTTTCATCTTCAAAAGTTTTACCGGCGTATGATTCACATATTATACAATTCAGTAGTTCAATCACATCACAAATAATTGTCGAAGCATCACCATGATCAGTTTTAGAACATTTTCTTCCTTCTTCTACTCATCGCTATTAGCTCCTCCTTCACCCCAACCTCCCCTGCCATACTCCTAAGGAACCATTCATCCAGTTACTATCTCCATAGATTTACCTATCCTACATTTCACACACACACACACACACACACACACAAAACATTAAAAGAAAAACCTGAAAACAAAAACTAACAACACAAGCAAACTAAAATAGAAAAGCACAAGCAGAGGGCATGCAATCCCCCATTTGAAGTGGCAGAGGCACTGAGGCAACAGAGGGTGCAGAATGCAGAGCCGAGGAGCTATGGGGAGACCAGGCACCAGAGTAAATGACTTGCCAGCCAATGAAAAGGCAGAGAGAGGCCAAGGGACCTTGTGGCTGAGAGGTCAAGGATCAAAGAGGGACATGTCTGCTGGCCTGACTGAGAAGAGGTGTTGTAGACAATGAAAGTGAATCTGCACCTTTCGTAACTTGCTAGCTTCCATAATAAAATCCTGTGATTGAGAGTGATTTCTCTGTAATGATTACAATGAATTACCAAACCCAGCAGGGTGTGTGGGATGGATAGCTGGTATCAGATAGCGTCAAGGAAGTGGAGGGTAGAGGCATGCTTGCTCTATGTCATGTGACAATTGGCCTGGGCTGGTATGAAGTTGGATTTTTGCTCCCTCATGTAGTGAGAGGAGGCCAGATGTGGGCCCCATATCATGTCCTCATCTGCTAAGCCTATACATTCTCCTTGATGTTCTCCTGTTTACTAGCTCACACATGGTCAGCTAACATATCCACCTATATATTCATTTGTAACTTAATGCTTGTGACTGCAGGATTGTGCATGCAATAGGATTTACCAATGCTGCCTTTACTGTTGTCCACCTTTCTGTATCTCTCTTGCCGTTGGCTTTGTTGTGTGACTATTCCCCGCGTGTCGCATGTTGTCATTCTCTTCATTCCAGGCAATACACTTCTGTTGTCTACTTAGTGTTTTTCCTTCCCCATCTCGTCCATCCGTAGTAACCATCAAAGACTGTTTCTCTCTGTTAGCAAACCTTTATTTGAAATTTTATAATAATTGTACCATAGAATATTTGTCCTTTTGTGATTTCTTATTTCACTCAACACGTTGTCAAGTGGCTACAACAATGGGCTCAAACATAAGAACCGTCGTGGGGATGGTGCAGAATCAGGCAGCGTTTTGTTCTGTGGTACACAGGGTCACTGTGGACTGAACTGACTGGACTGTACCTAACAGCAAGAACAACAGTGTTTCCCATGTTGTGTGGTGTTTCGTGGATTAACAACACCATGGGCTCCCAGACTTATTTGGCGTACCACTGCCTTTTCAGAAAAAAAAAAACTTGCAATTAAAATGTTTTGTACTATAAACAACAATTCAGAATAAAGAGTAGGTGTATGATTTTTATAGCCCCCTGGGGATGTTTCATTGTCTCCCACTTTGGGGAACACCAATAAAGTCTTTATGATATTTCACTGTGTCCTGCAATACGTTGGTAAACACAAATGCTCTCTCTTCATTCTCACACCACCTCCTTTCCCTTCACTCCTAGAATCATTCCTCTCTCCTCTAGCTCTGTAATTTTGTCATTTCAGAGTATTTTTAAGAAAATAAGTCATATAATATAGAATCATTTGAAACAGACTTTTTACACCCCCCCAAATTTCTTGAAAGCCACTCAAGGTTTCATGAATATAAATATCATATATGCTTAAGTGTTAATATTACATGATATAGATGTATCACAATATGCTGAAACCTTAAACCAGGTAAGTGCTTTTCAGCTTTTCTCTTTGAGAAATAGAGCTGTTGTAAACAATTGCTAGGTCATGATGTCATGTTTAAGTGTAGAAGAAATAGTAAAACAATGTATTGTAGTAATTGAACAATTTTATGTTCCCATCATCAACATACTGGGGCCCAGTTTCTCTATCTCGACACCAGCATTTGGTACTTTGGGGTTTTTTGGTTTTGCTTATTTTTTCTTTTTATCATACTGAGACGTATGCCCTGCTAGCTCATTGTCATTTAGATTGTAATTTGAATTTCCCCCATGTTCAATAATGTTGAACACCTTTTTAATGTACTTATTTCCTTTTTGTATATCCTTCTCAGTAAAATATTGGATTATGGGTATTTTTTTAGTTGGATTGCTTGGTGTTTTTGTTCCTACAGTTTTAAGATTCTTTATACATTGCAGAACCAGTCCTTTCCTGAATGTATGGTTTGTAAATATTCTCTGCACTTCAATAGGTCGAATTTTTATTCTCTCCACAGAGCAAATGTTTCTTACAAAAATCTAATTTATCTATTTTGTTCTTGTATTGTACTTTTGGCTTATGTATAATAATTCACAAAGTACTAGGTCCAGAAATTTTTGTCATATATTTATTCAAATTTTTGCATTCTTTTTGTTTGTTGGTTTAAAATTTAATCTTGTAATATACTTTGAGAATTTGGGAGGTTTCCAGCACCATTTGTTGCCAAGAGAATTGTTTCATTACTTTTTAACCTTTGTTAAAATAAATCAGTTGATCATATTCTATTTTGCTTTAAATTTAGAAGTATATGCATACTGATATGACAGGGGTTTTTTTTTTTTAGTACTTTAAAATTGTTCTACTACAGTCTGATTTTGAAAGAACCCGATAAACACTCTGTTCTGGTAAATATCTTGCGTTCCATTTTATGTAATTTTTCTTTTTCTTTTGTTGTCTTCAAGTTTCTTTTTATTTTGAGTACTTACCAATTGAATGACTATGTATCCAAGTATGTATTGTTTCTTTTAATCTCTTGTATTTTTGCTTCTTATGTTTATCTGAAAATTTGGATCACTTTTTTAGTTACTTCCATTAATTTGGGAAAAATCTTAGTCCTTCTCTTTGCCAATATTTCTTCTGTCTCCTGCTCTTCTTCCTTTTATGACTTAATTGAATGCATCCTAATTTTGTCCAACAATAGTAGAAATGTTTGTTATATGTTTTTCTCATTCTTTAAAAGAGTTATAAATTTTTTTCTCATTCTTATATTTTCTCTTTCCATTTTAGCATGGATAATTATATATATATATATTTAAACTTCCTGACATTGTTCTAAGTTGCTTTTAATCCTATAGACTTAGAATCCAATGTCTCTGATGTTGTGGATTCTTTCCTAGAATTTATGTTTCCTACTTGCTTATGAAAACTCTCTGTTTGAAGTTTTCATTTTTAATAACATTTTCAAATATTCCTCAGCAATTTTATTTCAGTAATTACCTTATTAAGTTATTCTAATATCCTTGTGCGTATATATTCTGTGGTGGTTACATAATCTGTGTCAACCTGAAGGTATAATGAGTGAAGGCATGGAGTCTAGCGTGTCAATCAGATCATAGCCAGTGATGCCTCAGTGTGGGTGTGGCCTTCTCATGAGGATCCTGGGAAGATCCTCTCTCTCTCCCTGGAGTTGGGACACTCTCTCTGCTTCACCTTCCTGTGGAGGAGCCATGTGGAGACTCATGCCAGAGCTCTGAGATGCTTCCACTGTGACTGGATTCAGAAGACTTCTCCCCCACTGGCCTGTGATCATCCTACATTCAGCATTATTGCATGTGCTGTGTGAGTCTGAAGAGGGACTTATAGACTAGTATGAGATACATGGGATAATATCGGACATATTGCACTTGATCTGCACTGGGCTGAAGTGTTTTCTTGATATACAATTACTCTTTGATATAAAGTTCTCTGTTACATGCATATGAGTGTCTCTGGATTTGGTTCCCTAGCCAACCCAGACAAATATAATCTCTAAGATTGTTTTTATGTTTTTTCCTCCACCCTCCCTTTAAATAAATAAATAAGTACTATTTATTTATGTTTTATTTTATTTTTTATCTGTTGACTGTAGAGTCCATTTTATTATATTTCTCTTTATTTTACAATTCTCTGTTCAATATTGGTCACTGTAAAAGAAGAGTACAGGATGAAAGAAATTGTATTCATATGGGAAAATGGCATGATTCTTCTTCTGGGGATCTCCAGTAGGGTGTCATGGGCTCATTAGCAGGATGCTAAGGTGAGTTCCTAGATATATCTAAGATTTAACATGCTTAGCTGCTAACTACAAGTTTGAATGGGTGAGTCCACCCAGAGGCACCTTGAAGAAAAGTCGTGGCAATATACGTCTGAAAGATGATAGCCATTAAAATCCTATGTGGGGGAGCTATGAATTGGAGTCCACTCTTTGATCACTGATTGGAAGGTGTGTTAGTCTGGGTACTTCAGAGAAACAAATGCACAGAAACTCATTTATATAAGAGAGAGTTTTATATAAAGGGTAAGTTCACATCAAGAAAACATCCCAACCCAGTGCTGCCCAAACCCACAAGTCCAACATTAACCCATATGTCTGACACCAATACACAAAGTCCTCCTCCATCTCACAAAACATGGGCAA
>NW_022103900.1:43634166-43670321 GCF_000313985.2 Echinops telfairi
GCAAGATAGAATTCGAGTCATGGTAGTGGGAGCGGGGAGGAAACCTTTAGGAACTAGAGGAAAGTTGTATTTCTCATCATTGTTACATCACACCCTGACCACTAATCATATTTTTACCTCTGTTTTACCTGGCCTACTCGCTCTGGGTATTTAAGTATGCAAGCCCAGTTGTAAGTAATTACATGCCACTGTGGAATTTCCCTAGAAAGGAGCGTCCATTCCTCACACCTCCTCCTAATTAAGCAAATACATATCGAGATAAGGAAATTGCTAGTACATTTCTACTAATTTTCTAGGATTGAGAAAAGAAAACGTCTATATATTTTTCACACTAGGGCATTGTGAGTGACTAGAAAAGTCACGTAACTTCTTGGGGCACCATATCCTCATTTTTAATTTAAAAATTTAAAACCTAGTATATTTAAGTGCATGCCTCTTGGAAGATTTAAATGTGAAGAAAATACAATCATGGACCCAAAGAGTTCACACTCCAAACTATAGTATGTTTTATCAAAATCGAAGGTTGTTTTATGCTCAAATATATGACTATCAAGTCTGATTTTCAGGAAAATAGAACGTTGGTAAAAAATAAATAAAATCATGTAACCACACAAGATATTTGAAGTTAATAATAAAACAGTACTTAATTCAGTCTGACAGAATCCTATTGATTTTAGTTTATATGAGAAAATTGATTTATGTTCCCTTTGTCTCTTCAAATTGGAATATCTCAGTTTATCCAAAGTTTCAGTGATTCAAAACCTCTTGTGTATTATTTTTTAAATAAATGGAAAGTTGTTTTGTTCCTTTAAAGCTTGGTTCAAAAAATAAAAGAATCTCTGGAAATTGGTTTGGAACATTGTACTTCTGGAATTTAAATAACTACTTTTTAGTATTATTAGCTGTATTTCACAAAAATAATAATTCTGAAGTCTTATTTTGAGAGAAAATAAAAGGTGTTATGGACAGTCACAGTTTATTAGTTTTTGCAACAACTTTTAGGGTGTGCTTTTAAATAAAGCTTGTTCATTCAAATATGTTATAATTGTAAGATATTAAAATTATTATTGCTTAAATAATGTGGATTAATCTTGCCTTGAAATGTGATAGTTGATATTAGTTAAAAGAGTTACATATGTAAAAAAATGAACTTCTATTCCATTAAAGAAAATATTTTAATTTCATAGACATTGAAATCACATATAACATATTATTATATATAAATTATCATCTTAATTATTTATAGAACTATTTGTGTGTATATATGTGTGTGTGGGTGAAGTTGGGGGAATTCATGCATCTATTTATTTTATTCATCTAAACTCTGTTTACCCAGGACGTGTGGGTGTGAAGGTATGTCAGTTTTGCTATTTGTGAATATATAGATTTCTTTGAAATATAGATTTCTTTTAAGTTTCATGTTATTATGTCATTTTATTAAAAATTAATTTATACAGTCTGATATTTAGCACAAGACAGGATTCATATAAAATAGTTGTTCATTAAATGTAAAGATCCAACATATATACTATCATAAATGTCTCTAAATTATGCTATCACTTGAGACATATTTAAGTACATCAGAAGGCTTTTAGGGCTGTTGAACTAAATAATTATCCTCTATAGCATTTCTGAGGTCCTAAATCTCTAGTGGAGTAGAAAGATTCATCTTTGTCCTGCAACTAGCAGTCAAAACATTGAATTGTCTATAGATATGTCTTCTACATGTGAAATAATATCCAATATTTAAATGAAACTTGAAAAGCAGTATGAGTTTTTAATAAGTTTATCATCTCAAATGTCAAAACAGGATTATTTCCTAGTATTTTTTGTTTGTTTATTTCATTTAGTTTCTTTAATTTTCTTTACCCTAAACTCCTTATAAAGGAGCCCTGGTGGAAAGAGTGATTACGAGCTGGGCTGCAATCCACAAAGTCAGCAGTTCGAAACCACCAGCTGCTCAGTGTGAGACAGACAAGATTTTCTACTCCGGTCAACAGTCACAGTCTGAGAAACCCACAGGGCAGTTCAACCCTGTTCTATGGGGTGCGATGAGTTGGAATCGACTCGATGGCAGTGAGTTTGTTTTTATGGTGTAAACTCCCTATGAAGTTTCTTTAAAATTTGGAATTTGTTGGCGTTTGTCCAGTAAGCCATTTTCCCTAGCTCCCACAATTATATTTTATCCACCTGGTGGCTCTCAGCTCTTTCCAATGAAACTCATTTAAGCTCACTTTAGTTTGTTTGTTTTGTTTGTTTTTCATGGTCTAGTCAACTGGCAATTGCATGCACTAGTCATAATTCTGGATCTTAAACAATATAAACATAGTCCTTTCTGAAATTCTATGTAAGGCCTAAGATATTATGCTGTCTTTAATTTCTCTTTGTTGTTTCAGTACTAGAATCTAGACTGAGATAGCATAAACCCTGGGGAAGTTCAAATGTGCAGTTGTGATTAGATTTTACATTTTAAAGGGCCTTAATTAATTGCTTTATTTTAGTGACCGAAAAAAAATGATTAAGATATAATTCTGGCCTCAAGCAACTCACAAGCTAATAAATGACAACAAGTTGCCAACTTGTCTTTAATGTAGAGAGAATAAATATCCCAAACTGATAGGCATTATTTTTGTAGTTTATGGCATATATTTAATCAGGTTATTTGTCCTTGTACTAAAAAAGGGGGATAAAAATACAAAATAATGATTTACTTCTGGGAGATGTTAAGCAAAGATTCTGAGCATAGGAAGTTTTCTTGAGATGACAGTGAGACTTCAGAAACAGGGGAGCATCTATCTGACTCTTTCCTTTGGGTAGAAGTTCATTGAAAGAAAGAGAGAGAAGAAACGTTAGAGATTGGTCTTGGGTTACTGCTAGATCAAAACAGGCCTGGGACTACTAAGGAAATAGGTTAATCTATACATGCCCTTGGCTATTCCCAAGGCTAGTTGGGGAAAGTTGAGGGAGGGAATAGAATTCTTCAAAATCACTTAGACATTTAGCCTCACCGTGTCACTAAAAATGTTAGGTCATTTAATTTCCTATTTCCTGAGCTTTCTTAAAAAAATGATAAGATAGTTTAAGTAATTTTCACAATACGAAGAAGACCGCCCTCAACCTCCAAGACACTTTTCAAGGGGTCTTCATTCAAAGGGATGAAATTCAACTGTGGACCATGGGAGTGCTTACCTGAAACCTGGCGCCCCATCACCGAAGCTGCTGAGCCCTGAGCAGATAATTCTGACTCTGGTATCTGGAGCAGCCAGCACAGCTGGGGAGCCGCATTTCTCAGGCAGCAGCTGGGAATGGACTGAACAAAGAGGATATTTCCAGTGCTTTGGAGGAAAGAGTGCAATGAAAAGCACAGCTTAATCTCTTGCTGAAGCAAGAACATCACGTTTTTAAAAAATCACTAAGTGATCACTACTTTAAATAACAATGTCATTTATGAGGCACATTGAAAAGTTCATATTCTTCATCTCCCCCACACTCATTACCACTGTCATTCACAGATCATTGCCAAGTCAAATTTGCGACTCCCTTTGATTTTTTTGCACTGGCCATTGGAATGCTTTGCCTAAATCCTTCAATGTGTTCAGAGAGGCTGATGTAAACCACGAAAAAACATATACAGCTCAAGTATGTGGCATAAGCTTTAAGAAAGAGGAGCAAAGGAATTTGACATTTCCTAATTGCTTAAAAGACTCTTAGGAAGAAGCAGAGTCTGGGATAGACACTTATTATATTGAAAGTTTATCTAGGTTTAATTATCTCCCTAAATATTCTATTACAGAATATTCCAGCCTTAAATTTATGAGCAAAGGGTTTTCTAAATTTTTAAATTATTTTCCTGTACTTTAAAAATAAGTCAGGTCATGAATGAATAAATAAGAGGAGGGTGGCTTTATCAAATTCTATGTAGCAGTTGGATCTTTATGATTACCCCATCCCTCCCTTTTCTAAATGCTGTCTACATGTATTCCCTCTCTAGTGGCCCCACAGCCCTCAGGACCCTTAAAATCACTAGAAAAAAATGTTCAATAGGAAAAAGCATATAATTAAGTTTTGCAAAAAGTAGTATAGTGCAAAACAGACACATATTTTTATAAATAGAAATCCATTTTTGGAGGTATATAAGTAACCTCACCATTTTGGGGGGAGGAACAGGGAAGAGCAGATGTTTTATGTATGTTAAATGATGATCGTATGTTGCCTTGGGTAAGACCAAGCTTCTGGATAGTAAGGTCAGCTCTGCTTTGAGAAGGCAGCTCATTTGCATTTGTATTTTGAGAGCCTTCTGAACAGAGGGGTGCATCTTCTGGCACTATGGCTGACAACGCTCTGCTGCTATCTTATCCATGACATTTACAGTATCTAACAATGTTTCAATTATCTCCATAGGATTTGGGGGCTAACTCCTCAGAAGTAGACAGCCTAGTCTTTCTTCTTCGCCTGTTCTCAGTGTGTATGCTCTGCTGAAACCTGGTCCCTTTGTGTGACCCTGCTGGCATCTGAAATACCAGTGACATAGCTTCCAGCAGCACATAAGCCACAGAGCACTGTGAACTCATAGACAAGCTGTGGGTAGAGTGGCGCTTGCTTAATCTCATCACAGCCTTGAGACACTGGAGGGAAGCTTCCTTTGGGGCCTGGCCTACTCAGTGTAGTTTGACAATGTGGGGAAGCTGCTTCAGCTGGATTTGCCTCGGGATCCTTCATGTGGATCCTCCAGGAGCCATCAGCTGACTGCCAACCTTAGGTTCATTCGGCACGCTGCAGAATCGTTCAGCTCTGCACGCACCAGTCTGTGGTCTTCTTGCTTCACATTCTCGCTTCCTGTTCATCCGCCTCTCCAGCTACAAGTGTCAGGAGAAGCAAGCCTCTCGCTTAAATCTGACCCACAGACTTTCACTGGCCTGGATTTGCCTGTGTCTACAAAGGTGTGAGCCATTTCCTGATATCAGTCTTTCTATATACAAGTACGTACACATACAAGAATCACTCATGTGGCTACTTTAGAGAGCCCAGCCTAACACAGGCATGCATATCTGTTCTTAAACAAACTATCCCCATATGTATTACCAAATGCAAAAAAAATTGCACTCAATAAGGAAATGGGAAATACAGTAATAAGCAAGTATGTGTTCGGGCATGGTTTCATGCATGGGATAGACATGGTTTTCAGGAATATGAGATGTTGATTAACAAAGTACACATAGATTCTGGTAGTCTCTCAATAGAGAGTGTACTCTTGGGGGAGTGTCTGATTCTATAACTTCATGAATCTTTGGTTCATTTCCTTTTCACTAGACCTTTTTTATACATCTGTTTTGATAGAAGTGAATGTGCAAAAAATAATAATAGTGCAAATGTTTCTTGCCCATAATAATGCAAAGGGGCTTTGTCAGATAAAGATACAGTTGAATATCACCCTGTAGAAAGGACAGCCCCAATCATTAAATCTTATGAATCTGTATACTGCTGGTCAGTGTTACATTTATTAGTCATGTTTGGTATTTTTTATTGCCAAGCCCTACCTCTGTTAATATTGTTCTTTCAACTACTTATAACATTTTATTAACTGCCCCCCTTAGTGAATTAAAGAAAATCTCTGAAAGGGGCTCATTTGTACTTTTTCTGATAGTCATTTTGATTTTCCATCTAAAAATGACAGCAGGAGAGAAAGAAAGAATATGCCAGAGCTAATTAAATCAGAACACATCTCCTAACTAGAGACAGGAGAGCTCCATCAGAGGGGGAAAGGTGTGAATTTTTAAAATATTTTGCATAGTGCCTATCTTTGTTTTAGCATGTACAAAAATAATATGTTTAAGTGTTACAGAAAAATATTGTAACAAAAGCATAAAAAGCATCACTGAATAAAAATATCAAATGTGAAGTTACTGTTTCTCAACCCATCCTCCACTGAGCTCTGTATACTTTTGAAAGCAGTGTTTCTACCTTGCTAGTGCTTTCCCAAATAATTCTGTACTCTTTAATTTAAACCAACCAAAATGGTCATTTTGACATCCTCGGGGAGCAGAAATTGTATTCTTTTAAAGAGGTTTTTGAGTTTGGGGAACAAAAAGAAGATTAAAGGGGAAGGATCAAAACTATATAATAGATGGAGTAAGGTTTCCCAGTGAGATTCTCGCAGGACGAGGCTTGCTAGCCTTGAAGAGAGAGCAGGTGCGTGTCCTGAGGGAGACAGAGTAGCCCTGCCAGGCCCCGCCGCTCCACCTTCCCCTGCACACAGTTCCTCATGTGGCGGTGACCCCCAACCATAACATGATTTCCGTTGCTGCTTCATCACTGTAATTTTGCTACTGTTTATGAATCGTCATGTAAATATCTGATATACAAGATGTAATATTTTCATTATTACAAATTGAACACAATTAAAGCATAGTGATTAATTACAAAACAATATGTCCGTATATCTTGTGAAATATTTCTTTCTAATGATAAGTAAATGAAATTTTGTCTTGAAGCCTGGGTAACAGTCTTCACACTGGGTAGTTGTCTGTGGGCGTATCTGCATGTGCGTGGACTCACCTGGAGACGGATAGAGGTGCGGTGTCTCGGTTCCTAAGACCATAAGAAATATGTGTTTTCTGATGGTCTTAAGTAACCCCTGTGAAAGGGTTGTTTGACCCCCAAAGGGGTCGCGACCCACAGGTTGTGAACTGCTGCTTTACATTAATTTCTTTGCGTTTTCACCAGTGCAGTTTTTAATTACCTTAAAACGTCTTTATTAAAATACCCCATAATTGCCCTGGGTTCTTAGAGAAGATCTACCAAGGTCACCCTTTTGGAAGTCCCCCGAATAATCTGCGTAACCCTAAGAACTGACTTCTCTGTCTTGAATTGCATTGGCCTGGGAGATTCCCTCAGAAGTCACTTGTTAAATTGGACCCCTTTTCTTTTAGGACACTGTTGGCACAGCGGCTGCAACAGTGGCTTCACCATAACAGTAACTGTGAGGATGGCTCAGGACCGGGTAGTATTTCTTCTGTTGTACACTCTGAGTCAGAACCCTCTCACAGTCGCTAACAACCACCCCAAGACTAAGTTAAGTTTATTTCTGAGCTAACTTATATGCAGCCATCCATAGATCACAGAGACCTCTTTTTACACATTTTATTTGAAAATAAACCTGTGCACATATAAACTAGAACTCTAGGAGCAATATTTTTTTACTCACTCTCATGTTTCATTCCTCTATTCCATGAAGTAAATGTGGTTCAGTGCATTTAGATTCGGATGAAAATGTACTTCCCAAAACGCAAATTATTTTTCACTTTCACCAGCTGCAGACGAGAACCCCAGAGTCTCTTTTTAAACCTCATTGATAAATTTATCAAAGTATTGTAGCTTGTTATCATTCTCAATAGTAACACTTTAATTTTTAATTAAATTGAACATAATTTAAAATACGTTTGTTATTTTCATTATCTATTTGATTGCTACACAGGATATTTTTATTTGCTTTCTGTGTCTGCTTACTCTATCACCACCTCCAAGCTGTTCTCTGCAGAGTAGATGGGTGATGTCAACAAGTCACTATTTGCCTATGGTCTCAGCCAAAACTGAGTCTCAACATGGTAAAAGTGAGCAATGGGGACCCACTAATACCTGATGAAAACCTAATTATATTGACCCTCCATTATGAAGGCTGTCACACTTTGTCTAATAAGATAAAAGCCAATTGATACATGCATGTTCTTCGTTCATGCAAAACAAACAAAAACATCAGCCTATTGTGGGCTGTATTCTTTTATTTCCTCCAAGAATATATATATATGCCAAGGATGTGTGGCAATGGGCTGATCCTCATGGAAGCACTGGTCTTGCTGTGTAGTCTCGCTCTATCATCCAGGAGCAATGGGATGGATATGATGGTCGAATGGCCTGCTGAAAGTTGTTACTCTGTCACTTGGATAATCCCATCAAGCAAACTTGATATGGAGTGTTATAGTATAGGGTATATATTTTAAACAATTAAAGAAATCAAACAGTAGAGATGAGAAGGGTCTGCTAAAAAAAAAAAAAGTCTTCTTCTTTGCTCCAGAATTTTGACTCAAATAAATGTAAAGTTTCTCATACCCCAGATGTCTTTCCACCATGCCCTAGAGATGACACCATGATCACTGATGGCACTGTAAGTTGGGTCATGGGCTGCTAAACAAAAAGCTGGCAGTTCAAACCCACCAGCTGCTCCATGGGAGAAAGCTGTGGCTCTCTGTCCCATAAGGATTTATCCTCCCAGAAAACCTTCCTCTGAGTCAGAATCTACCTGGTGCCATTGGGATTTTGGTTTTGTAGAGATTAAATGGCTCTTTAGAGATGAAACGAAATCTCGAGGAAGAGATATCCTGTGCTGCCTAAAATTGTTCATTTCAATTCATGAAAAGAAAGGCGTTGCTGATGACCGTTCTGCAAGAGGCATGAGGGCATTTGAAACTTAAGGGATGGATGGGGATCCTTCTGAATGCTACCCCTGCAACTAGTTCTCATCAATGGCAATTCAAACAATCCATTCTCCATGACAATCATGGATTCCTCTTGGAATACATATTTGGGTTACTCAGCCAGGTTAACAACCCAGTTAGGAAAACTTGGGGCCAATAGAAAGGGGAGCATGGAATAAGTTCAAGTCCGCTATGCTATTTAATACAAACTTCCAGTCAGCTCTGGAAGCAGTTGCGATGGCAGTTGTGTTTATGGAATTAAATTATTTATATATTCCTTATTCTCTGCAACCTTTATGAGAAGCACTGGCAGCAGTTAATGCTTTATATTTCAGGTGAACATTTTATGAGTAAATTGCCATCAATTTGCAATGATGTAGTACTTGGTAGGATGTCATGCATTCCCCAAGTTAGTGAAACACATTTCACTTGAATTAAGGATAAGCGTAGAGGCTAACAGCCAGGGAAAGAATGGATAGTTAATAGCAAAAAGATATAAAACATGCTGAATTCAACATTTGTTGTTTCCCCCTCCAGATCTACTTTTCACTTATATACCTTGCTATTTGCATGCTAATGAGATGCTAAAACTGGGGATAGTAATCCCTATAGAATACACCAGTGGAATTTCAGGTCTTCTAGCTTCTCATTGGATTCAGCCAATGGGAATCCCAATAATTAAAGAGTAAGAGACTGGAAGAGTATTTATTCCACCAGCAAATCCCTCCATCACTATGAAGTACCTTCAGGTAACCAGTCAGCGATTTTTTTCAGCTCAGTAGACTCCTCATAAGTCTCTGACCTCCCACGTTTAGGACACCATTCCTTTTCACATGTCTTAGACCCTATCTCCAGAATCTGCTGGAAATGTACTAGTCTGTGCCATTTCCATGTGGTTTTCCGGCACTCACACTCTGTAAATATGCCCTGTCTGAATGAACCGTCTTCGTATTTTTGGTATTGTCTTCTTTTTAATGTCTAGCAAGGTTAATCATTTACATTACTTGAAATTTTAAATAGTCAATTATACATAGTTTTATTTATTGCTTTTCAAGATTACACTCAAGAATCATCAATTAATTACAAAAATATTTATTTAGCACTTATAATTGTTAGAATTTGCATTAGACACTTCAGCTTCTGTGTTGTTGTTGTTGTTAGGGACCATGGAGTCAGTTCTCAATCACAGTGATCCCAGGTATAACAGAATAAAACACTACACAGTTCTGTGCCATTTTCAAAACTGTCATGTTTGAACCCCTTGTTTCCGCCATTGTGCCAATCCACCTTGTTGAGGATACTACTCTTCGTCAGCCCCTCTCTACTTCCACAGCTGGGCTGTCCCGTTAACGGAGACTGGCTACTCTTGATAGCATGGGCGGAACATGTGAGAGGATATCTGGCCAGCTTTACTTCTCAGGACCATTCTGGCTGTCCTTTTTCTCAAACAAATTTGTTTTTCTTCTAATGTCCACAGTACTTTGAATATTCTTTAAAAACACCATAATTCAAAGACATCAATGCTTGGGCTATCTTCCTTATTCATTGTCCAACTTCCACGTGCATGTGAGGTCCTTGATAATACCAGTGGATGAACACAAAACAACAACCAAACACCTCACTGCCATTGAGTTGATGCTGACTCCTAGAGAGCCTGTAAGACAGGGTAGAACTTCCCTGGGGGTTACCAAGACTGTAATTGTTCATGGGAGTAGAAAGTCCCCGTCTTACTCCTGAGGAGTGCCTGGTGGTTTTGAGCTTCTGACCTTGTGGATTGCAGCTCAACTCATAACCAACAGGGCATCTTAAGTAGACTATAGATGGTGCAAGCACGAACTTCCATGACCCTCAATCCAGAACTCTCTGGCACCCAGCAACACTGCCAACTGCCCAACTGCTCTGACCATGATCATATTAGAAAGTTCTGGATTGAGTGGGGGAAACAATGCATACACTTTCAAAGAATACCAGTAGCAAGGCTTTACTTGATACAAATTCTAGCAGAATCTTTAGGAGAGGGCCCCAAATTCATATCTTTTAGAAGTGATTTTAGTATGCAGCCAGAGTAGAGAACCAAAGGGAAGAACAGAAACAATGTCATCTTTAAAATAATTTGCTTTTATTCTTCTGAAGGGCAGAGAATCACTGAAGGGTTCTGGCAACAGAGAGATGAGATCTGAGTTCCATATTTAAAGAATCTCCCCAGTGCCTTGTCTTTAGGTCAGACTGTGGTGAAAGGGAATGAAGGTAAAGGAGGAAATGTAGTTTGGAAGCAATTGCCAAACACAAGTGAGAATCCAGGTGGTAGCAATGAAATTAGAAGTAGCAATCATCCAGATGTAATGTGAAATTGCAATCATCTGATATAATTTTATTCTAGCTGATATGTGAAATATCAGCAACAGAGAGCAGATGAAAATATCTACATGCTTTTTGGCCAGAACAGATGGAATAAAGGAATTCCTACTTACTAAAATCTGGAATGATATCGAGCAGAAAATTTGGCCATACAGTAGGCTTTCATTTCAATGTACTACATCCATTTCAGATCTTTAAAAAAATATAAATTCTTACTGACAAATCTATTTAAATTAGACATGTTACTCAGAGTTGAAGTAAAGACTTTCAATAAGCAGTTTATATATATACTTTTTCCACACAGACTTCTCCCCAGGATCAGGATGCGGTAACCTAAGGAAGTAAGGGTTTTCAGAAAACAGTGTCAGGCCATCCTGGTTTTTAGAGCTCCTAGAGAGGATGATAAAGCAGAAAAACAAATGAGAAAAGGTTGTTGAGGGAGAAAAATCTACAGCAACATGAGAAAAGTGTGATAGGAGCAAAGCGAGGGAAATATTGCCAAAAAGAACAGTAAATTCATTGTGTCAAATGCTATGATAAGTTTTGAAAAATGTGGACTTAAATTGACAATTAGAGTTAGCAACATATATCTCACTATTGGCCTTGGTAAGTGCTAATTTGTAGAGTCTGGTGAAAGAAGGCTTAAGAGAGAGTGAGAAGGAAATAATTGCCCTGACTACCATTGAATCAATTCCTTTAAAAAAAATAATTTTATTGGGAGCTCTTACAAATGTTGTAACAAGGCAATTAGATGAAGCTTAATTGTACAATAGTTGCTGCCATCAGTTTCAAACATTTTTCTTTCTTCTTGAACTCCCTGATACCAGCTTCCCTTAAGCCCTCCCTCCCCCCACCTCCAGAGACCCTTATTTTTTTTAAGCATTTTATTAGGGGCTCATACAACTCTTATCACAATCCATACATACATCAATTGTGTAAGGCACATTTGTACATTTATTGCCCTCATCATTCTCAAAACATTTCCTCTCCACTAAGCCCCAAGCATTAGGTCCTCATTTTTCCCCTCCCTCCCCCCTCCCCCCTCCCTCATGAGTCCTTGATAATTTATAAATTATTATTTTGTCATATCTTGCCCTGTCCGACCTCTCCCTTCACCCACTTTTCTGTTGTCCGTCCCCCAGGGAGGAGGTCACATATAGTTCCTTGTAAACGGTTCCCTCTTTCCAACCCACTCTCCCTCTACCCTCCCAGTATCGCCACTCACACCACTGGTCCTGAAGGGATCATCCACCCTGGATTCCCTGGATTTTCAGTTCCTATCTGTACCAGTGTACATCCTCTGGTCTAGCCAGACTTGCAAGGTAGAATTCGTATCGTGATAGTGGGGGGCGGGGAGGAAGCATTTAGGAACTAGAGGAAAGTTGTATTTTTCATTGTTGCTACATCATACCCTGACTGGCTCATCTCCTCCCTGAGACCCCTCTGCAAGGGGGTCTCCAGTGGCCTACTAATGGACTTTGGGTCTCCACTCCGCACTCCCCCCATCATTCACTATGGTAAGATTTTTTTTATTCTGATGATACCTTATACCTGATCCCTTCGACACCTCATGATCACACAGGCTGGTGTGCTTGTTTCATATAGGCTTTCTTGCTTCCCTGCTAGATGGCCACTTGTTTAACTTTAAGCCTTTAAGGCCACAGACGCTATATCTTTTGATAGCGAGGCTCATCCGCTTTCTTCACCACATTTGTTGTGCACCCATTTTGTCTTCAGAGATGGTGTTGGGAAGGTGAGTATTTTACAACGCCACATTATTAGAACAAAGCATTATTGTACTGAAGCCAGATTTGAGGAGAGGCCCCAAAGCCATCTGCTTCCCTGTTGTATTTAGTGAATCAATTATTGCTCATAGCAACTCTATAGGACTCGGTAGCACTGCTCCTTGGATTTGCTGAGCCTGTCAGACTTTCCAGGTTCAGAAAGTCTTATCTTTCTTGTGCATAGCAACTGGAAGATTTGGACTGCTGACCTTATGGTTACCACCCCAGTATACCATCAGAACTCCTTTTCTAGCATATAGTGGCCCTATGAGGACAGTAGAAATGCTTTATATAGGGTTTTAAGAAGGTGAATCTTTGCTGGAACTGACTACAGTCTTTTTCCCATGGAGTGGTTGATAGCTCTGAACTGCCAACCTTTCACCCAGTACCCCCGTGGTCAGCACACTGCACCATAGGGCTCCATATGGAAAGCATTAAGAACCACACCACACCAAACCAAACCCACTGCCATTCAACTCCTAGGAACCCTGCATAGGGTTTCCAGGAGTAAATCTTCATGAGAGCAGGTGGCTTGTGTTTCTCCTGTGAGTGGCTAGTGGGTCTGAACCACCGGCAGATCAGTTAGCAGCCCAATGCCTAACCTAAAGTACCACCATGGCTCCGTACAGAAAGATGTGGAGATTTAAAATATCAGCCACTGGGTATTTTCTCAAAAGAGGAGAGAAGCGTAGCCTTTACCGAGGAGCTGTGAGTTTGTATGTTTTTGGTTTTTTACAGATGTATTTTTCTTGTCATTATTGGTAGAAATTATATACTAAGTAAATAGGTCATTTGTTATGAATTCTGAAAATATTGTTCTTTGTATTTGTTCACCTTTGGCAATTGTCTGGGGTAGTACCAATATTTAAAGGGAGGAGGCCAACAGAGAATTAGACCAAAAATATAGTAAGAAATTATAATCAGCTACAGAGGAGGTTCCCCGGGAAAACACTAAGAGGATCAATCAGCTTGAGAAGTCAAGCCAAGGCAGGGTCACTGGATACAATCTATCAGAAATTCATATCAATTACAGAAGGATTTAAATAAACTAGAGGTTTGGAGGAATTCCTATGCAATTGTCTTCTCTGGAATTGATTGGATGTTTTAGAGAAGGTAGATGTTTGTTGTTGTTGGAAATAGAAAACAGAAAAGGAAGCAGGGTGTGTTTTTGGTTAAATGCAGCGAGTGATCTTCCCCTCTTACCTTGCAAATCTCATGAATGCCAATGCCCTCAACACTCCCAATTGTCTTGTTGAGCGTTTTCAGTAAGGAATCACTGTATCTGCGAGTCTGGAGGATCCGAAGAAGAGAAACCAGAGACCGCTCAGTGCTGTGCAGTCAATGCTCACTCCTAGCCACCGTCTGGAATAGACTAGAACTATCTCTTTGAGTTTCCAAAATTTTAAATCTTTACAGGAGCAGGTAGCCTCACCTTTCTCCTGTGAAACAATTGGGGCTTTAGACCTCTGACCTTGTGGTTAGCAGGTCAATGAGTATCCCACTAAGCCACCAGGGAGGGAGAAAAGGAAGGCAGTTACCTGTCCATCTCTTTTGTAATAGTAACTGGTATATGCATTGGAGATCTGCCTTTTGAAAACAGTGGGTCTTGAAAATAATATTGCTCTCATGGAATCAATGTGCACATTTCTGAAAAAGACAAAAACAAAAGCAGAAAACTAACTTGTGTCTGGTCAGAAATTTGAAGAAATTCACACATGGGTTTTATAATTTAAAATTTCAGTCACTTGAATGCATATTCTTGCCATAGCAACCCAGAGCCCTCTTCAACTACATAATTGAAACTACTCTCCTATTGCCATCTGCCATGAAAATGATATTCACAGAAAAAGAACCAGATGTGGTAAACAAATTAACACGTGCACCGTTGTCAAATACTGCTGCTTTAAAGTGTATAAGTGACATGGCAATTAATTCCTGTGAACAGCTGGTTTTAAAGAGTATTGAATTTTATTACTTTGCCTCATAAATGGACAAATCCACAGATGTTTCAGGTTGTGCTATGTTGTTGGCATTTGTAAGCTATATTTTGGAAAACACTGTGAATGAAGGCATGTTGTTTTTGCAAAATGTTGCTGGATGTCATAACTGGGGGTGGGGGGTGGGGGTGATAAAAAAGTCTAGGATATTTCAAGTGACAACCCCACCTTCAGGATTAGGATGAGCTACAGTCAGTATGCATATATTAATAAGGATTCGAGCAATTCAATGAATTTGTTGTGGGGGGAAGTATCTCGTTGCCTAATGCTTTCAGAATATATTGTGCTATCTACTGGGATCATTTAAATGATCATCTCTTTGGAGAAGCATGCGAAGGAAAAAAAGCATCACCTATTCAAGCTCTCCATGCATATCTCCAATGGCATTGCTTGAATCCTTTTATTTATTTATTTTTAAAAATCATTTTATTAGGGGCTCATACAACTCTTATCACAATCTATACACACATCAATTGTGTAAAGTGCATTTGTACATTCATTGCCCTCATCATTCTCAAAACATGTCCTCTCCACTTAAACCCCAGGCATTAGGTCCTCATTGTCCCCCTCCCTCCCCGCTCCCCCTCCCTCATGAGCCCTTGATAGTTTATAAATTGTTATTTTGTCATATCTTGCCCTGTCCAACGTCTCCCTTTACCCACTTTTCTGTTGTCCGTCCCCCAGGGAGGAGGTCACATATAGTTCCTTGTAATCGGTTCCCTCTTTCCTACCCACTCTCCCTCTACCCTCCCTGTTTCGCCACTCACACCACTGGTCCTGTAGGGCCCATCCGCCCTGGATTCCCTGTATTTTCAGTTCCTATCTGTACCAGTGTACATCCTCTGATCTAGCCAGACTTGCAAGATCGAATTCGAGTCATGGTAGTGGGAGTGGGGAGGAAGCATTTAGGAACTAGAGGAAAGTTGTATTTTTCATCGTTGCTACATCGCACCCTGACTGGCTAGTCTCCTCCCTGAGCCCCCTCTGCAAGGGGATCTCCAGTGCCTACTAATGGGCTTTGGGTCTCCACTCCGCACTCCCCCCATCATTCACTATGGCAAGATTTTTTGTTCTGATGATGCCTTATACATGATCCCTGATTGAATCCTTTTAAAAGAGATTCATTGAAATTTCTTCAAGTGTTACATTTTGTTCTTTATCAGAACTCAACCTTAAAAGATAATTATTAATCCATTAACGTTACAAAGTCAGCTTCCTAGTATATTCTTTTCTTTTCACACCTTTTGTATGGTATAAATATTCTTAAGACAAAGAGATTTATAATGATCATTGATGACAAAACTGAGCCTGCCATGGAATCCGTGTTAGTCAATAGTTTCTTAGATAAAAGATCATCACCAATCATATTTATTATTTAATAACCATTTAAAAACAAAACTTGAAAATGCTGTGTGATAAGAAACTAAAATTACCGTTCTGAAACAAATTATTAGCTTTCTTTCCCTATTACTCTATATTTATAGTTAGTGTTTTTCATATTTATCTTCAAATGTGAACACTTCACTCTTTGTCAAAATGGCATTGAACCTTATGAATGACAGAGTGGCTGTATCAAAGAGATCAGGCATGGGAACAGTTGTGAGGATGGCACAGGACCAGACAGCGTTTCACTCTGTTGTGTTGCTATCGGGAGGAGCTGACGCGGCTTGATGGCCCCTAACAACAACAGCAATGACCCAGTGCTACAGAAGCCCAGCTGATTATAGACTATTCAAAAGTTAAAAATATATATTCACTTATGTATAGCACTGTTGGAGAGAAAATAATTTAAGATGTTAGAGAATTATTGTAAGTATGATAATTAAGTAGTATACATCTACAACTATGATTGTTAACTACAAAAAGAAGATTCCAGTGTTAGAAGCAAAGGGAAAAGTAATTAGTTCTCCAATCCATCCAAAGCAATTAGAAGTTATAGAGAAAAAATTCAAAACTATATGTTATCCTAAGGAATGTTTTCACTTCTGGAGTTTTCTACATAGCTCCAAAGAATCACTTCTTTACCTGAAAAATATATACTTTCTCAAAGGAGTGAAACACTGACATCCATGCTTATATTTCAGTATCTACTGCTGACCCCAGGTTTTGAATTGGATCTCAACTCAAGTTCCCTCAACTCAACTCAGTGCTATTGAGTCGAGTCGATGCAGGCGCATAGCTACCCTATAGGCCAGGGCAGAACTGTCCCCTGGAGTTTCTGTGATTGTAGCATATAAAGCCCTGTCATTCTCCCACAGAGGAGCTGATGGTTGCAAACTGCTGACCTTGCAGTTAGCAGTCCAATGAGTAACCACTGCACCACAGAACTTTGCCCAAAGCAACACCACCAGATTACCTGGCCAAGGAAATGAAGGCTGATACAAAGGCTAAAAGGGTTATTTGCTTCCTTCTGCATCAATCAACCTTTCCTTATTATGTAGTAGAAGGCTGCCTACTTGCTTTAAAATATCCAATGCAAAAGTCACCTTATCTGAAAAAACCAAACACTGCCGTTGAGTCAGTGCTGACTCAAAGTGACCCTACAGAACATGGTAGAACTACATCTTATATCGAAAGCATTAAATGAACTATTTGTTTTTGCTTTGCAGGCACTCAGATAAGACATGTTGAATGGGCAACTGAATGAATGATTGAAAACATGGCTAGATAGATTTAGTGTCTTAAGACATAAAGAGAGTTTAAGAGACACAATAATTGCTATCGTGGTACACACTGCGTCTCACTATAAATTATTTTGTTATTTAGGAGGCTTTGTTCTCATGGTTGGCTATTTTCTATTTCGGTTTATGGTATAATACTTCCACGTTCTTTCCTTTCCAGGGTTTCATCTATTTGATGGATCTGTGGTATTGGAGAAATTTTCTTACAGTTTCTTCAAAGCACTTTTTTTTTTGTGGGGGGGGGAATCTGCATGCAGACACATGTATATGAGCACATAGATGCCGGCTGCCATGTGGGTTATGAAATCAGAGTGGAGACAGCTCTCGCTGATATGACATTTATGACAAGTGTCATGTAAAAATAGTAATAAAAGAACCCAAACTCACTGTCATCTAGTCCATCCGGCTGCTCACAGTGGCCCCATAGCACCCAGAACAGCTCCAGTGACTTCCAGAGGCTCTAAATCTTTGCCCAGCCTTGTGGCTGTAAACCGCGGGCTTGTGGCTACCAGCAGAACTCCTAACCCATTATGCCACCAGAGCTCCTAAAAACAGTGATACTGTTTATTGTTTATTTTGTAACAAACTTTTCTCTCTAACAGGACGAGGATGAAGGAGATGAGGCACCCATCTCCGTGATCAAAATAAGTAATGATTTATTTCAATAGATATTAAACACAAAAAATGAATGTGAAATATCCAGGAAGAACAAGATCTCAACATTTTAGCAAAATAAAGAATCAGTATTTCTGATTCTCTTTTTTCTTTAGCCTCCCAAATAACTCAGCATAGCACTTAATGTTTAAAGTAGATAGATCACTTACTCTGTTTCTCAAGAGAACACGAAGACATTAGTTCTAAGTGGATTCCTCAGTCTTCCCTTGCTTTTCACTGTATTGGTATTCATTGATAGTTAGGTTGCTAATTTGGCAATGCACTTCTCGAGTTCAATTTGTCTGATGTTTCCTTGCAATTACCTTCAGGTGTACCTCTTTGACAGGAATATCATCGACATAGGACTGTGAGCACTAAGTACTGAAAAGCAATGATGTCACTTTGAAGACTAAGATGTGCCTGACCAAAGTCCTTTTATTTCAATGGCCTCATAAGCATGTAAAAGCTGGACAACGACTAGGAGGACCACAGAAAAATGGATGCATTTGAATTATGGTGCTGCCAAAGCACATTGAAAGTTCATGGACTACCAGAAAGGCAAGCATGTCTGTTTTGAAGTACAGCCAGAATGCTTCTTGGAAGTGAAAATGGCAAGACACGCTTTGGCATGATATCAGGAGAAATCAGTGGTTTAAAACAGTGGTTCTTAACCTTCCTAATGTCACTGCCCTTTAATACGTTCCTCATGTGTGGTGACCCCCCAGCCATATAATTATTTTCGTTGATACTTCATAACTGTAATTTTGCTAATCTTATGAATGGGGTGACCCCTTTGAAAGGTCATTCAGCCCCCAAAGGGGTCACGACCCACCAATTGAGAACCACTGCTGTAAACGGACATCATTCTTGGTAAAGTGGAAGGTCAGTAAAACAGAGGAAGACACTCAGCAAAGTGGATTGACAAAGTGGCTGTCATAATGTCTCTAACATAACCGCGAAGAGATTGGCAAAGGACCGGGCAGTGTTTCCTCCTGTGGAACATAGGTTTGCTTTGAGTCTGGCCTGTGTGGCGGCACCTGAAAGCAACAATCCTGTGCTGAACCATGTGAAAATGTGCTCTTTCATGAAGGGGACAGAAAACGGAAGGAGGCGAGAAAGAGTAAGGCAGTGCATTTAAACAAAGGGAGGTGATAATCTCTTAGTATTACATCCTTTGTTTCTTTTTTTTTTAATAATCATTTTATTTGTTTCTTAATAGATGTTTTAATTCACTACCTTTGTGTGTTCATTCAGAACAACAGAAGTGATAGTCTCATGATGCTCCCTCAGCCAGATCAATGGAATAATCAAAATAAACTGAGTGCAGGAGTCACGGTCCATAATGCACCTCAACCATCTATAAAATATACAAGTTTAAAAATGCCCTTAAAGCACTATTTTTATGAGACAAAATGGAAATAATTTTTCAAATTATTTATTTGATGGAATAATTTCTCCATTGACAGTGATTAATTAAAATATTTAATCTTATTGGACAGTATTGTCTTTTCCAGTGAACAAAACCAATTGGCATATTACTGTGAAAAAATAAAACAGAATAAAGATTTGCAGTACATAACATTACACTTTATAGGGGAAATTATGTTTGAAAAATGCTCTCCTACTTACGCTTTTTCAATACTTTATTTCACTTTTATTTTCAGAATTTTCATTACTGAGAATATTCTTGGCCTTTTAAATTTATTTGAGCATGCAGTACAAGGGCAGAAAATTATTTAATATGGCTCTTCTAGCCAAGGTTTCTAGCTCCTACCAAATGACCTTTTCCTCTGCATGCTAACAAGGTAAGGGAAAATACTGATGGGACTCACCTGTTTGCAATTGTGAACTGGAGTTTCTGGAATAAGATCCTGCTGTGTATAAAATGACCTCTCTGAGAAGCTGGAGGAGGAATCTCATTACCAGCAAAAGCCAGGAGTGGAGGATATTCTCCACCCAAGTTCCCTGTCCAATGAAGCTCCTCGATTCAGAAGACTGTGATACCATAAGAGCAGCAGCAGAACCAGGAGCCGGAGCATGGAGTCGTGATGGGCTTCTGAAAGCACTTAGCAAGTAAAGGTGAGTGCTTTTGTGCTGGAGGCTGGCTCAAAGAGCAGGGTGTCTCTGGACACTTAACTGGGGGAGTTGGGCTTGCACCGAGGTGGAGCTGAGTCTCATTAGGTTTAGGCTTCCTGGAGTGGGGCCCGTATGGGCAATTAATTCAGGGAGTTGAGCTGAATGCCTTGGAGTGGAGGCTTACAGTAGAAGGGTATGTCCTTGTGTGCAATTATCAGCAGACTGGAAAGAACTTTGTAACACGTCCTGATCAACAACTATCCTAAGCATTTCTCACTGGCATTACAACTTATCTTCCTTAATAAACCCTTCAATCGTTAATTTTGTCTGTGAGTTTTGTGTAGCCATGGCAATGGACATTAGAACCCAGAGAAGTAAATAGAGAACAACACAGGCACATGTGTGCTTGCATGAGTATATACTTACTTTATGCTTACTGAATAAATCAGAAATATAAGAGCCAGAGTGAAAACCTCTGTCCTTGCATATTGACAAATCTGATTTTAGGATGTGAACAGGATCACCATATTGCAAAACTGCCCACATTGTGTAGAGCCCCCATGACAAAGTTACTGTAATTAAATTGCTTCCTTATCAAATCCTTCCGTAACTCTTTAGCTGGCACACTGGAGAGCAAAAGAAGGGCTCAGCTGTGATTACTATGAGGACAACATCACCGTCCCTCTCCCAATTCTATCCTTGCTCCCGTGTAAGTGTCTTTGGATGTAGGTAAGTACTCCTGAAAATGGAGACCACATATATTTATGTTCCGAATTGACTGTGTGGACAATAACATATAATAGGTATCCTTGGGAATAATGGGAATTCTATAACCCTTCATATGTTCATGCGGAACCTCTACCTGGAACTAGAGGCAGCTGTGCAAACAGAACAAGGGCACACTCTGGTTTCAAATCAGGAAAGGTGAGCATCAAGGTTATCCCCCCTCACCATAATTTATTCCATCTTTAATAGTGAGCAAATAATCAGAGAAGCTGGAGTCTACGATGAAGAATTCGGTGTGAGAAATGGAAGAAGGCTTAACAACTCGAGATATGACACAACCTTGCTTCCCCAAAGTGAGCAGGCTTTCAGCCTTCGGTATGGATTACAACTGAATGTAAAGAAAACCAAAAATGTGTACTTTTCATTCATGTTCTTTACTTTCTCTGGACATCGTGCTGGTAAAGCAGAGGAGCAGTGTATAAAAGGAAGGTAGACTGACCCAGTAGCTACAACAATGGGCTAAAACATACAAACAATTGTGAAGATAGCGCAGGACCGGGTCATGTTTCATCCTCTGGTACATAGAACCGACTGGGCAGCTCTTGCCGACAACAAAATCCAGAGAATCACTTCCTAAGAAGAGATTCCTAAAGGATCAAAGGAGAGGAATTTGTTCTCCAGTGGCTGTCTTCATAGATCATTTGCCCAGGTGCTTCTGAGGTACACCAACAACCAGTTGTCATCAAGGCAACTCATGGCCGCCTCATGTATCTCAGGGTAGAACTGTTTGTCATAAGGTTTGCAATGACATCTTTATGTGGAGGTGCTTCTTTGTGGACCCACCCCACCTGCATTTAGGAAGCAGGTGGTTAACTATTTGTAACAGGTAGGGACTCCACCACACAGACACCGAGTGAGGATTAGAAAGAAATGGTCATGATGACAAAGAGGGAGCTGATTGGGACCACTTGACCCCCATCACTTGGCAAAGTAGAATGAACAGAGATAAGGGACTAACTTCATCAGTAATAGGCTGTAGGATGGATTAATGTTGGTTGGAGATGAGTGGACTTAAAATAGGTCTACACAGTGTCTTAAGCCATCATTGGAAACATAGAAGCCCTCTAGGGCTTCTTAATGCCTTATTAGGTGAGCCCGAAGAAATCTAGCATTAAAAAAAAAAAAAGAAATCTAGCATTTTGGCAACTGTTGCAGGGTAGGCCACCAAGGCCAGTTTGTTTTCCAGAGAAGCAACCATATCCTTCCAGTGAAATCAAGGGGCACTCGTTGCTTCACCTCTCCATCCCTCCAAACAAGCTGAAGACCTAGTGCTAGAAAATAAGGACGGAAAGTTGTATGAAGTGATTCTCTACTTGCTGTTTTTTTAAACACAATTGAAATCACTAAAGCTATAAGAGATGTTACCTAGACTGGTGGAAAAAAAAGAAAAGAAAAGGGAAGTTTAAAGTAAAACTTCTGAAATAATAGTTTCATTTTAAATATTAAAATAGTTTCATTTTAATATTCATTACTGAGAAATGACTGGGAAGTTACTGAAAATTGACTAAAACACGAAGGAACTCACTATCTAGCAGTGTACACATCAGAAAATTGTTTTTATGTTTATGTCACCAAAATTAATATTCTTTAATAAACTGTCTAGACTGGTTAAATAACCCTGGATATTCACTTACACTTTTGAGGTTCAGAGTCTGAAACATGGCTTTCAATTTAGACAGCTAAAGTTATAAGCAATGGAAATCCATGAAGGATAACAAAGAGCTGACAGGGTGGAAATTCAATCAGTAAAGAAGAGAAAGGGCTTGGCTGCATGGACCTGAAGGTCAACATTGCCTGGTAAAAGAATGCTGAACTAAGACAGGTCTCCAGCATTACTACTGAAGCAGTGGCATTACAGGATGAGAGATAACCAAGACCAGTCGTGATTAAGGAAGAGTGGCGATATCTCCATGTTATGAGAAACTTAAAGCCAAATGTCAAAAAACACAGCCTATTTTAGAGTGAAGAGAGCCATAGGCTTAAGACTTTAGAGTCCTACAAGAAAATCACATTGAAATATTGTTACGGTACATCTCCATTGCATTCAACAACAATAACCAAGGGTCAAACCTAGAGCTAGTTGATCAGACTACAGAATGCACAAGAAGCAGGGAAAAGAAATGAATACACTGACATCCAGTGGATTCCTATTCCTGGGGACCCCGTGTGTGACAGAATATAGCTGCTCCACAGTGTTGTCTAGCCTGTCATCTTCATGACCGCTGAGTGACAGGCCTTTGCCATGTCCTGGCTGTGTTGACACCGTCAGCTTGCAGTGGGATCTGCTTGTGCTATCCACAGACTTTGAAGAACTTAAAACATTTATAACCATAGAGGAACAGATTCTGATGCTTCTTTTCCCCAGACAGACAGTTTTAGCAAGTACTAAGAAAGTCATGTTAAATATTAATAATTATGTGACCTTTAAGAGATTTGAAGCTATAGAATTTTTTACATTGTGGGACATTATATTGTTCATTAAAATAGGATCATTTCTAGCAAATGATTAACTGAATTGAGTCTCTTTCCCACAAATGCACACCTCACCCAGAGTAGGTATGGGATTACCCTGCTTTTGTTCTTCCCATCACGTCTTTACTTTCCAAAAAGTGTTAAAAAATATGTCTAAGATTTCAAGGCAGTTCCTTAGAGAAATTTTTTTGTTAATCTGTCTAGTATAATGATAGCAATTACAGTTTACTTATAAAAATGGTCTTAGATGGAAAGGTTTGTATTTCCTTTCCTTTTCTATGCAATACTGTTAACAAAGGAGCACATTTTGAAAACTTGCTGTGAATACGTTTCTTTAAGTTGATAAAAATTCACTTGATAGAATAGATTTATTTTTTTACTATCAGTTTTTATTTTTTCATATGTGTTATTATTGTTCGTCTCTGTCTAGTTGGCTCAGATTGATGGTGACCTTGTACATAACCCAACAAACGTTTCCTGGTGGTGCGCAGTCTTTATGATCGCTGATGGTTCTAGTTTGGGTATTTAGAGGTAGGTAGTCATATGCGAGCAGCCCTAGAGGTGCAATGGTTTGAAATCATCAGCCCCTCCGTGGGGGAAAGGATGGTCTGTCTGCTGCCATCAGCAGTTACTGTCTCAGAAACCCACAGGGCAATGCTGAGTCAGGAATTCAAGTGCTCACTCCAAATGCTGGCATTAAACAACTTCACTAATTTTAAAAGGCGAAACAGGAGTTGGAGAAGGATAAGTGAGACTTGTGTTCTGTCTGTCACCCAGTATGCACTCAGCTGTGATCACGCTCACTGATGGTCCCCCTCAGAATCTCTGCGATGAAGGCTGCATAGGATGGAAACAGAGCGAAAATGAAAGGTGTTAGGCAGCAGATGAACGCTGAGTGGGGTCACAAGCAGATGATGATGAATGGCAGCATTTCCACCGAGCTGCTGTTCTTCTGATTGCGAGACCCTTCCCTTTTCTCTCTGCATCCTGCCATGTGACTTTTGGCAAGACACTCTCTTGCCCTTTTAATCAGCAGTTTTCTCATCTCTAAAAGGGAGGTGATGACAATATTTATCTCAAATGTTATCTTGAGAATTAAAAGAAATCGTGTGTGTACACTGCTTAGTGGAAGGTTTGCAAATGGTGCTCGGATGATTATTATGTATGGTGAATGAACCCAGCATTCAGCCTGCAGTCATTAAAAAACACGCTATATAAATATGATACGTAAGTCCTACATAATCATTTGATGCAGTAAACACTCAGAAACCACTTTACCTATTGTGTATAATTAGTTTTCTGAGGCCATCAGGTGAATAATACCTTTCAATCATGTGCATTATAACAAAGCAATGCCCTCATCCTCTGATACTGCATCATATGTATGTGAACAAAGTAAAGGAAGAAGAAAAATACACAGATAAAAAGCCACAGGAGTCACGTGCTCTCTGAGTTGCAGCTTTCAAGCACAATGTTCAGAATTATAAGACCCGAAAGAATAGATTCCCTTTTTAATTATCAGATAATTAGACATCTTGGACATAGGATTTCTGTTCTCATTTTAATATTGCCATGACTTGATAAGATACATGTGAGCTGCAGTTATTTATCTTATTATATCTTTCAACTTAATGTCTATAAAAATAGAAGGCTGAAAAATTAACAATAGAAAGTAACCATTTAGGTTTGAGAAAGCATAAATCCACCTTTAGTGAAAAGTAAAATAAGGTCAGAAATCAAAAAGTGCCTTTATTCCACTTCCAGCCCATACACACACAGGCTGTTTAAAACAAAACCTGTTTAAACATGTCTGTGCAGTCAGCATGGCTGCAAACAAGTTCCCTCAGTTATACTTGATGTCACTTGGGTGCCTTAAAGAAAAGGTTGGGGGGGGGGACTTTTTGTGCTTCCATAAAAGAAAGAAGTAATCCTGAGGTTCATCCTAATATCAAATTTTAAATAAAATTCAGTGGACAACTTCCTAAAACATTGGATTTGGAAAAAATGATGTGTAGAATGCTACTCCCCATAAAACAGTTTTTATATGAGTTAGCAGATGCAAGACCAACAATCTTGACGAATGAAGAAATGAGGACTGATATGCACAAAAGTGTTGGAAGAAAATCATAAATTTATCATTTGTATAGCAGGTACTGATGCTGCGATCTCAAATGTGGAAGCATCTCCAGTTTTTGTTGATAATCTTTGTAGTACCTTTAACTTGAAGAGTGCCGTAAGCACTGGGGAAGGATTGTCTTGTTCGGAACTGATCTTCCTAACAATCTTTTAAGCAAGATGAAGATGATTGTATAGAGTGGATTTTAACTTGGGAGGAGAATCGGATATACCAATGTGGTCCAGATAGCAGCATCCAATCAAAACATGATTCTTAGAGAAGATCTGCTGGGCCAGGTAACTCAAGACAAAGAGATCGCTCAGAAGGTTATGGTGATTGGTTTGGATTCTAATGGGTAATCTTGGTGGATTCCCTGGAAGAACACAACATTATTGCGGTGCCTTAATAGGTGGTTATAAGAAAAGTGAAAACTGCATTGGTGATTAAAGACAGAAAAGACAGGCAAGTTGTGCTGAGCAATTATTTTCCATCAAGACAATGTGCCTGCTTATTCTTCATGGGTTAGCCTATCTGACTATCTTTAGAAAACCATATTCTATCTACCCTACAGCCTTTATACTGCTCTTTAGACATTTTTAGTCCCCAAATGCAGAGGCTATTGAAAATAAACTTGATTTGAGTCTCTCGAAGATGTCCAAACTTCTTCGATATGGTGTATGTTGAAGAGCCAGGATTTTTGAAGGAAGGGTCAGAGATGAAAACTTTGTCTTCAGAGATTTATAAACCTACATGGGAAATACATAAACAAACAAGAGAGTCACATTTTACTATTTGGCTTAAAGGTTTTCTGATTTTGTAACAATATTTTTTTCTTATTTTTGTGCATGGCATTAAAAAAAGGGATTTGCAGGGAGTGAGGGGAAAAAAATTAGGAGCTGACGCCAGGGCCTTAAGTGGAGAGCAAATGTTTTGAGAATGATGAGGGTGATGAATGTACAAATGTGCTTTACACAATGGATGTATGTATGAATTATGATAAGAGTTGTATGAGCCCCCAGTAAAAATGATTTTTAAAAAGGGGGGTTGCTAAATTGGGTAAGAATAAAAACAGAAACACTGAATTCAACATTATTTTATATAAAACATAAGAATCACGACTCATCTGTTTTATCATTTATATACATATATATTATCAAATAAGTGATAAAAATGAGAGGCTAAGGAGTTAATTAAATCTAAACCATTATGCTGTGTGAAGTTAGCCAGTCACAAAAGGACACATATTGTATGAATTCATTACTCTAAAGATAAACCAAGATGAAGGCATGTTTCTGCTCCCAGGTCATGTCATCTTCTAATCCAGTCTCCTAAAGAACTATGTACCTCCATCAACCATATGTCGTCCCCTCTGTATGTACATCTTAAAAAATCACTTTAACAGAGGAGACCTCACCTCCGCTAGGTTCAGTTTTACAAGATATGGGGAGAGGAAGACCTTTCAGTTGCTGCCGTACAAACTTGTGCTGAAGCCACCCCACATCAACAGACACTCCTAGTAGGGTGCATGCATGTCTTTGAGAAGGTGTTTACTTTTCCGTTGGCAGGACCACAGAGAGTAAGAATCTCCCACTGGACGAAAATGCTCAACAATACCTACATTGAACCGACGGGACTATTTCTAGCCTTATGTTTCCCATTGCACACTTCTGACTTAGTTTCTGCGCAGCCCTTGGTGGCCCAGGCCATGTGCTGTAGACTACTGGGATTTTAGCCTCTGTTTTTTGAGGCACATCATTTTCATAAGCCATGCCAGAAGGAATCAATGTGTAAACTCCACTAAGTGAACTGAGCTTTACATCAAATTCCCCTGTCATCCTCGGATTTAAGGCTAACCTTCCTAGTGTGAAAAATTACTACTACCGCAAGGTTCTAGAAATGACAGTCGTTGGACGTTATCTATTGCCTTGAAGGTGCCCAATGAATGGTGGCCCAGGACTACCATTTACTTATTATTTCAATGTTCTCCTTGTATATTATGACATGTATTAATCTGGTAGGCATGATTCTGCCTACCAGAATATTATTGAAAAATTGTTCCCCTACCCCCAACCCCCATGATCTGTGTAAGTAGTGTCTAGTCACTGGAGTCTAAGCTGTGTAAGTCAACAGCTCGTGTATGTTGGTTCATAGCTGGCCTAGAGTTGCATAATTTCCTTTTCCCAACAGTGTTTTCAGTTCCATACTATTGGTTAATTTAATGACCCAAGACCTCTTTAGCGTATAGAAAGGCAAGGAAGGCTGTTACTGTGAACACCTGACCCAAGCCATGGGATTTCCAATTGCTTCATGTGCTTTGTTTTGTTCCTCAGCTCATGTTAGTCTCATTTCCCCTTTCTGTCTTCATTTCAATAAACTGAGTATTTAGATTTCAATTTTGTATTCTCTATTTTCTTATTACCTATACACCTTTATTTTATGCTTTGGGAAGCTGATCTTGTGTTTACAGCAAGTTTATAACAGTTTACCTAAATTTTTCCTGTTGAACTATACTCTAAGGACGTTATAACAGCATATTTCTAACTCCCATCTCCCTGACTCTGCGCTGTTATTGTCTTATATTTTATTTTTTCATATAAATACTAATCTATATTATTTTTGGCTATAAACAGGCAAGTTACATTTAAAGAGAATTAAAAAAATATTCCTATCACATTTACTCATAGACTAGCATTTCTGGTGATCCATAAATTTTCATCTTACTCACATTCTCCAGACAGAAGAACTTTGTAGACATATCTTGAGGCACAGGTGTTCTGGTGATAATTTTCTCATTTTATTTGTTCCAAGTCCTTATTTTTTTCATTATTGAAACCTATTTATTTCTGGACACAGAATTCTAGGTTGGCACTAAATTTTTACAGAGCTTTAAATATGTTTTCCTATTATCATTTAGATAGTTTTTGACTATCTAATCATTTTAATCATTTAATCATTTCTCCTCAGTATTTATACTTCTCACTTTGGGACTACCTTTGATATTCTTTTTATCAGTGATTGTTAACATTTCTATTTTAATCTGACTGGGTTTGATTTTCTTCATATTTATTCTATTTTAGGTTCTTTTAGTTTATTGGATTCACCTTCTTCAATATCGAATTGCTGTTTATCTCACCTAGTTTATGTGTTTTTCACTAGTGTGTGTATTTTATTTCTCTAGAATGGGTCTTTTGTTACAGTATTCATATTTATTTTATTCAAATTTGTGTTTTCCTGCACTTTTCTGGGCATATTTTTTGGACAGCTGTTTGAGCAGTGAAAGATTTATAAAAATTTAAAAATTACATCAGCTGCCTAAATGTTGGACTTGTTTATTTTGATTGATCGCTATCCTGTACATTGTCATTTGGAAGCTAAAAATTCGGAATCTTCATTATTTGTTCTTTTGGGGTTATTGTTTTATAATGTCACATTTAAAAGAAACAGTGTTAGAATCTTGTGAAATGTAGTTCAGTTGCTTCTGATTTGTTTACCACCTTTGTTGCTTGTTTTTAAGTTGTACTAGGTATGTCTGGAGTGTTTTGACAGAATAATGTGGTACTTCCTCAGAAGTCTATGAAAGGCTTCCTTTATTATTTAACTCTGGTTATTGGTAATATGACTCATCTCCAGCTATGTAGTAATATGATTGGTTCATCAGCTGTGGTTTCATCACAACTGCACCAACGGATAACATTATGATAAACAGAGAAAAGATTAAAGCTGCCAAAGATTTCATCTTGCTTGGATCCACCATCAATGTTCATGGAAACAACAGTCAAAAAAATTAAACAACACATAGCATTAGATAAACCTACGGTGTGAGACCTCTGTAAAATATTGGAAAGCAAGGATGCCGCTTGGAGGACTCAGGTGCACCTGACCTAAGCCATGGCATTTCAATCACCTCATCTGCACTTGAAAGTTGCATTTGGAATAAGGAAGACAAAAGAAGGGATGCATTTGAATTACGAATTCCTGCATTTGAATTTCTGCCAGAAGGGGAAAAAAAAGTTTTGGAAGTCCAGGCAGAATGCTCCTTAGCAGCAAGATGACCAGCATTCATTTCAAATGCTTTGGACATTTTCTCAGAGTGACCAGTCCTTGGCAGAGGACACGATGCTCAGTAATGTAGAGGGTCATGAAAGAGAGGAAGACCCTCCGCGAGATGGATTGACACAGGAGGCCGAAACGATGGGCTCAGACACATCGTTTGTGTGCGGCTGGCCCAGGATCAAGCGGAGTTCCATTCCCTTGTGTGTGGGTTCCCCACGAGGCAGGACAAGTTGACAATAGCTGACAGTAATGTGTGAGCTTAAAAACTGTTCATCCTGGTGCTTTTCTCGTAGTTTGTTCTGAAACCTCGTCTCCAAAAAAACCCCAAACTCACTGCCGTCAAGTCAATGCTGTCTCATAGCGACCCCTGTGGGTTTCTGAGATGAAATGGTTTCTGGGATTAGAAAGTCTTTCTGCTGCGGTGTGGATGGTTTTAAACTGTCCGCTAAGTGGCTCACGGCCTAAGCGTGAGCACTACATTCTCAGCACTCCTCCAACCTTGCCTCACTTCCTTTAATATATTAGTGATCTAGTGCTTCACCCAGTTTTGATGGCCCTTTAATGACCTCTGAACACATCCATTGATGTCACTTCACTCTCTCCATCATTGTGACACGTATTCAAGATCCCTGGGCCTGCCCAAACTGAGACATCTGTTCCTTCATCAGTGAGACCACCAAATTGATTTTAGATTTCCTCTGCAGCCCGGAAGACTGCTTCCAGGGAGTAACCTGCAGTACTCTAGACAATCATTGGGTTTATCTCATTGTTTCCCTTCAGTCTGGAATTAGCATTCTAGGCTACCTATTGCTGAATATTCGAAAGAAAAACAAAACAAAACAAAACATTTTTTCCCCAACATGTTACTCAGTTCTCCCGTTGCTTAAGGATGGGACATACATCCAATCTCTTTTACTTCATCTTGACTCTGAGTGGTAATCATTTTTATTAGACTGGGTTTGATATTCAGTATGATTTGGGTTGAGTTAGTGTTTAGAATAGGCTCAGAAATGCTATCATTGGTGCAGAGAATTCAGGACACAATGTACCACAATGTACATAACAGAAGAATTAAGAGTTGGAAAATAAGCTGGTAAATATTTCAATATTTCATGGAGAATTTTCTAGCTTGTCGTGCAGCATGATTTTGGATATTAGAAAGTGCTCTTACAAAATAGAAGGAAATAGAAGGAAATCTAAAATCAATTTGGTGGTCTCACTGATGAAGGAACAGTTAAGAAACAATGTAGGTTTCTATAGAGGTTTTGTCAATGTCATTACACTCCCCATCCGCCCACCCCTCCCACCCCCAGGGGAATCATTAAGCGAAGGAATAAACTTGTCTTTTGGAACACTTTCAAAGGTTTGGGAGGAGGAGAGTGAACAGGATAACTGAGTTGTATTAAGGTCAATATTCTTGTCTTTGCTTTTCTCACACACTTCTATGAGGGCTTACTCCGCTCTTTTCTATTTTCATTCATTAATCCCCAATTTGCCTGCCTTTGGGGAATGATGAATCACTACACATATTCTATCTCCCTACCTTCTTCTAAACCCCCTGTTTAAGGGACACAGTCTTCTGAACAGAAAAAAAGTACAGCTAGCCATTTACTGCCTGATATAAAATTTCAATGAAATTTTATATTTTATGTGGTTCCATAATCAAATGTTCATAGATGCAGCCATCGAGAAAGCAACTGGCATATTGCATACAGCAACTCTGCTGTGAAAGCCCTCTTTAATGTGTTAAAGTACAAAGATGTCATTTAAAGACTAAAGTATGTCTGCCCTATATTTTCCATCAGCCTTATATGCATGAGAAAGCTGGACAAGAAATTAGGAAGACTGGGGAAGAATCAATGCCTGGGTCCAGAGCACCATGGACTGGCACGAGAACAAATATCTCTAGCTCAGAAGAAGGGCAGCATGATGCTCCTTGGAAGCAAAAATGATGAAACTCCCTCTCACACACGTTGGACATGTTATGAGGAGACACCGTTACTCGGAACAGGACAATATGCTTGATAAAGCAGTTAGTTCACCAAGAAGATGAGTTTATGGATACAGTGGTTGCAACAACGGGCTCAGACATAACACTAGCTGGGAGAGTGGCACAGGGCCCAGCAGTATTTGATTCTGTTGTCCATACCGGTTGCTATGGGTTGGAACTTACTCCATGGTATCTTGGTGAAGTGAAATCTCTTTATGATTGGGAATGCTGGGGCAAATTTAGCATGTGAAACGCTGACAGAGAGAACTGGTCCGTTTTAGTTGTCACACCCTGGCTCTGAGAATGAGCTAACGCAGAAACTGGGAAAGCGAGAATTCTTAGGATCATCAAGAACAAGAGCCACTGGCTGAACATGTTCGACGTCCCTGCCTGAAGTGGTGGAGGCAGTGTGCCATGCTAACACCAGGGGCTGAGGCCAGGGAGCCATGTGACTGCGCAGAGGAACAGTGGGACGACTGTGAGGCAGGGTGACAGGTGGGTTTCCTCGCACATGGGGCAGAAGCCATGGCACCACTGGCTTAGAGGGTGAGAAACAGAAAAAGAAATTTGGCTGCTGTGAAACTATGTGCTTATCCTTACTGTGTATTGATCCTGACTTGTGATAACCCATTAACTTCCCTGATAAACTCCCATGATTTAGAGTGTGGTCTGTGAGTTGTGTGTGATTATCGAACCGAGCGAGGTTAGAAGTAGCGTGCCACGGGAAGAACAGTGGTGTCAGAATCGGTTAAGAAGATGGGAAGAAGAGGCGTGCTTCACCTCTGCCTCTTGGCAACAGGGAAGGCATGGGCTCCAAATCAGTTACTCAGCACCTAACCACATCACCATCTGACAAAAATGTGCCTATGATTACCCTATTCTAAAATGAAGAACAATTATTTGGTAGGACTAAAAGTAGGGTATTTTTTTTTTTTAGTATTAAAAAAATCAAATGCGTGCTATCAGAGTTACTAGTATTTAAAAACCATACCTGCATGATGCATTCACATTCAATAAGCAGGGCTCTGGATTTTTCCCCAGAGGGTTGTTGTGTTCTGATTCATGGTGGCCCACGTGTAACAGAAATCCATGCCTAGATTTAAGAAATTTGATTGTTGAGTGATAAAAATATGACTGTCCAGTCCATGTAAATGTGTAAGAGACTATACCTGAGACTTTTATCAGGGAAAGTAAAGACTATTTAAAAGGAGATATTTAAAAAATAAATAAATAAAAGGAGATATTTTAATTCAGTAAGTATTGATTAGGTGCTTGTTATGCTTCAGAGGCAAGACACCTAGATCAGTGTTTCTCAAAGTGGGCAATACCAAACTTTGGGGGTGAGGCGCTAGAATTATCCAGGGGGCTGCAAAAGGAGAGACCTACACTGTAGGCCAAATAAGTTTGTGAACCTATGATCCAGATATAAACTGATAAAAATAAATCACAATTGCAAATATTGTGGCTTGGTTTACACCCATGTCTTTCTTTTGAAAAGTCCTAAGATGTAGTTGTGCATGTCACATCAAAATCTTTATACCCTTGAGAAGAGTAAGAATTCTGAACATGTGATTGTGCTCAGGCAGAGCCTGTACACCGATCAAGCAGAACAATGAAATGCTGCATGGTTTAAAATCAACAATGGTGTGCATCAGGATTATACCATACTTATTCTATGGGTATGCTGAGAAAATCATCAGAGAAGCTGGAGTATAAGAGGAGAATGCTGCATCATGATTTGAGGAAGGCTTATTAACAACCTGCAATATGTAGATAATAAGATCTTGCTGGTTGACAGTGAGGTAGATTTGCGACACTTGCTGATGAAGACAAAGATTTCAGCTCTCAATCCTCACAATTAGATCAAAGGTAGCATCATGATAAATGGAGAAAAGGTAAAGGTTTTCAAAATTTTCATCTTACTTGAATCCATACTCAAAGCTCATGAAAACAGCAGTCAAGAGCTCAAAGGGTACATTGCTTTGTACAGACCTGCTGCACAAGGCTTCTTTAAGATACTGAAGTGGAGGAATGCTACTTAGAGAACTGAGATGTGCTTGACCCAAGCCCTGGTCCTTCCCTTATCTCCTAAGCCTGTGAGATTTAGACGTTGCATAAGGAAGACTTAAAAATCATCTGTGTGTTTAAATTGGGGTGCGGGCCCAAAATATTAAAAGTATCAGGGGCTACCAAAAGAAGAGCCACATTTTTTGTTGGAAGAAGTACAAATATGCTCCTCAGAAGCAAGTACACTCCTTAGAAACAAGGATGGTGAGATCTCGAATTTGGATAGATTGCCTGAAGACATCAGTCCCTGGTAAAAGATGTCATGCTTGGTAAAGTAGAGTGGCAGTGGAAAAAAGGAAGACTTTTAATAAGATGGATTGACATAGTAGCCACAACAATGGGCTCAAACGTAACAACAATTGTGGGGATGATGCCGGACTGGACAGTGTTTGATTCAGTTGTATAGAGTGTAACTTTGAGTCAGAACAAACCTTATTGCACCTAACAACAAGAAGATACAATTTTCCATGATGGGTCAACACCATTATATTTTATGTGTGCCTGTAAAGTTCAACTTGTAATTAAGAACCAAAAGTAGGTAAAAATCCCTCTGATTTACTCTACCAGTCTATAGTCTATATTTTCAAAAAGCTGGAAGCTCACAATCATCGAGTCAATTCCTACTCATAGCAAACCTACAGGGCTGAGTAGAACTGCCCCTGTGGGTATCCAAGCCTGTAACTTTTGCGGGGAATAGAAAGCCTCATTTTTCTACCATGATGGTTTTGAACTATTGGCTTTCTGGCTAACAGCCCAATGCATAACATACTATGGCACTAGGGTTCCTTTTTACTTTGCCTTTTTTGTTGTTTATTTCATCTTTTTTGGTATTTATATATGTTTTTTAAAGAGTTCAAATTTGTAGATGGAAACTTTCCACTGTATGGTATAGAATTAAGGGAAAAGACATAAAAATGATGGATCCAATTGCATCAGGGAGAAATGCCACTTTGATCTTGATATGTTAGCCTAACTTTATGCTGGAAAAGTCTGTAGATCGAGTTTTGAGTCCTTACATAACACCAGGGTAATATATTAACTAGTGAAGATGGTTTGGGATCTGCTCTAAAGGAGAAGAATTTAGGAGTAACTTCTTTCTACAGATGTGATTTGTTTCATAGTGGCTAATTGGCACTGCACATTTTTCACTGTCAAGCCCTAAAAAAAACATCTTGATAGAGCATTTCTGTAAGTGGTTTCAAAGATTATTTATGGTCCTGTAAGGATGCCAGATTGCTTCATTTTGAGACAATTAAAACAGAAATTTAGGCTGCCGTTATTTGCATCTTCAGGAGGAAAATCCATTAGTACAAGGCCAGGGGATCATTTGGACCCAGCCAAGGTACCTTGAATAATAATTCTGGGTCTCAGCAAATTCTAGCAAGTAGAGTTCATGATGTCTATTAGAATCGCTTACATGTAGATAGGAATAGAAACCGAAGCTGAGAGTCTGTTTGCACATAGAGGCTGATAACATACAGACTCATACGCACATATGTGACACAGAACTGAAATGAGACTCCAGAGAGAAACAGAAAAACTGATCAGAGAAATTAAACTTGATGACAAGAATACTGGAAAGTGGAATTCATTGTAAAACAAAATAAATCCTAAGGAAGCCTGTTCATGGAGACAGAAAGGCAGATTAAAGTTCACAAGTTCACATTTTGCAGCTGGTCAGCTTAATGAATTATTTAATGTAAATATTTAAATTATTTAATATCTTAAAACAAGAAGGCCAATTATTGCTTAGACAACTGGTTATTCCTCTGTAAGAGGTTCAAGATCATACTAGAAAATGTGTGCGTAAATTTGAATTAAGCAAGTCAGGAAGAATTATTTCATATATGCATCTTTTTTTAATTAGCCGAGTTCTTGGTCTCTGTTAGCAATTAACACACACATAACCCACATATAACCTTGACATGAGCATGAATATAACCGTCTTATACAATGAGGAACTGTGTCTAGTGTGGAAAGAAGGTAATGTGAACACAGGTAACATTTTCCTCCTTGCTTTGAAGCGTTCCCATTTCTCGCCTCAGTCACTTCTTCCCATATAATATTCTGATGAACTATTTACACATCTATGGTCTCAGGCATTGTGCTATTTAATTGGAACACTAAGAGAATATTCTCTTTCTTCAAAGACCTCAAAATGGAAAGAATGCATATAGAAACAAAAAGTTGGAATTGTATTTGATGAGGACACTGTGTCTAAGGGTTGGGTGCCAGCAATGGCAAACATAATTAAAACATAATCCTCCAACCCATTGCCTTACATTTAATAAGCTCTAAGATTTCATACAAAGTAATGGGGCAGCTACGAGATGGATTGACACAGTGGCTGCATTGATGGGCACACACTTAAGAACAATTAGGAGAATGGTACGTGAGCTGATATTATTTCATTCTGTTGTGCATAGGGCTTACTCTGAGCTGGGACCAGTGATAGCACCCGACAACAAGATTTCAGCTATAAACTGCCTACAGTTCTTTTTATTTTATTTATTTATTTTAATAATCATTTTTTTAGGGGCTCATACAACTCATCACAATCTATACATACATCATTGTATCCAGAACATTAGTACATATATTGACTTCATCATTCTCACAACACCCGCTTTCCACTTGAGATTGATTAGGT
>NW_022103900.1:43670923-43676646 GCF_000313985.2 Echinops telfairi
CAGTGTGGCACCATCTGCTTTCTTCACCGCATTTGCTTATGTACCCGCTTTGTCTTCAGCATTCGTGTTGGGGTAGACTGGCGTGCTTCTTCCTTGTGGGTTTTGTTGTTTCTTATCTAGATGGCTGTCTGTTTGTCTTCAAGCCTTTAAGACCCCAGATGCTGTATCATTTGATAGCCGGGCACCATCTATTTTCTTCAGCACTTTTGATAATGCACCCCCTATGTCCTCAGCGATCAAGTCGGGACAAGCTGGTGTGCTTCTTCCATGTGGGTTTTGTTGTCTCTCAGTTAGATGGCTGCTTGTTTATCTTCAGGTTTTTAAGGCTTCGGGTACTGTATCTTTTGGTAGCTGGGCACCATCAGCTTTCTTCACCACATTTGCTTGTGCACCCTGCCTTATAGTTCTTAAAGTAAGTCACACATTCACTTTAAAATTACATTTTACAGGAATCGCATTCATCATTATTTTTTATTTTATCTTTTCATTATATTCTGTTACAATTCATATAGAGTGTGTACTTTGTATATAGAATATGAGCTCTTGCATGCCCTCTCTCTTAGATGATGATTCAATTGGCACAGGCTTTTATGTTCAAGGTCATTTTCCTTCAGAATTCTGAAGATGTGTTTCTACAATAATCTTGCAGTAAATACTGCCAATTGAAATGTTTTCCATTTCTTTTAATTCCTGTAAAATTTCTTACCTCTGAAACTTGATTTTATTTTTCTGTTTTTCATTTGTTTTGGGCACTTAAAAATGTTATTAGGTAGATCTTAACACAGTGTGTCTAGAAATATGAGGGGTAGCCAACCTCCACCCCCGGAATTGTTCTGGGTGAAGCAGAGATTTTGTAGTACACGTTTCGCACTAGGTGAACGTCAAGCAACTTGCTCTGAATTAGTGTACCCAGTGGCATCCCCTGAAAATCTTCTCTGGTTATAGGGAACTTTTTTGTAAGAGTAACTTTGCTTGAACCTCGTTTTTTTGTGATGGCCAAATTAAGAGAACAGAGTGCAGCTGTGACATTTTGTTTCCTGTTCAGGAAAAAATGCCACAGAAACTGTTGTGATGTTGAACACAGCTTACAAGGACAATGTTATGGGAAAACTCAAGTATATGAGTGGTCTTCTCATTTGACAAAAGGTGAAATGTCAATTGATGACAAATCTCATTCTGGATGTCCATCAACTTCCAGATTGGATGAAAATGTCAATTTGTAGTGCATTTGGAGATCATTCGCCAGGTCAGACTGTTTCTCTATTTAGAGGTTCTGAAAAGATTGTATAACAGTGTACCATTAAAAAATAATTTTTTAAAAGGCCTGATTTGTGGCAGATGGGGGACTGGTTTTGCCACCGTGACAATGCACCTTCTCTGGCAACCATCTCAGGGTGCCAGTTTTGGTCAACAAATAGCATGCCTCTCTTTCCCCATGCACCTTACTCACCTTCTCACTCCTGGTGGCTTCTTTTTGTTTCTGTGAATGAAGAGGGGCATGAAAGAACAGAGATCTGACAACACAGACTATTTGAAGAAAAAAGCAAGGGAGGTGCTGTCAGCCATCCAAATAGATGAGTTTGAGAAATGTTTCTAAGAATTGAACCACAGATTTGACAAATGTATTAAGTGTTAAGGAGAGTACTTTTAAGATGATAATGTTGTTTTGTAAAAAAATTTAAGTACATATCTTTGAAAAAAATTCAAATTTTTTGGGGGGGTGGTACCCCCGCATATATGTATGTACCTAAAAATCACTGACATTCAGTAACTGCTAAAAATTTTTATTTAATAGTTCTATTATTCCTCATCTTTTAAAAATTTGCTTGTTTTTATTTAAGACCATGTACATTTCATTTTACCAATTTTTAAAAATTTTACCTATTCATTCTTTCTGTAACATACCTATTTTAAATATACCCTGGGAATTTTGTATTTCTCTTTCATGTATTATTTCTTTTTCCATTTGCATTACATTCTGAATGTGAGCACAACACTTTCCTTACTATGGCTTTGATTTTCAACAATATTATTTCAAGATTATCTGCTCATTGCTACTGATACCTCTCCGATAAAAATGTCCATCTAAAGTATTGCTTTGTTTGCTTGATTGGTGTTGTTTTTAGGTGCAATCAAATTGTTTCCAAATCACAGCTACCCTTAATACAGCAGAGCTAAACCCTGCTGGTCCTGTGTCATTGTCACGATTGTGCTTATATTGGAGACCCCTGTGGCAGCCACTGTGTCAATTCATCTTGCCAAGGGCTTCCTCTGTTTTGCAGCTCCTCTGCTTTATCAAGTGCAAGGTCTTTCTTCAATGACTGGTCTCTCCTGCCAACATTTCCGATGTATATGGAGTAAAGTCTTGCCATTCTAGCTTCTAAACTGAATTCTGGCTCTGCTTCTTCGAAGACAGATTTGTTAGTTCTTTTGGCAGTCTATGGTAATTTCAATATTCCTCAGCAGCACCATCACTCAATCAACCAATTCTCCTTCAGCCTTCCTTATTCAATGTCCAACTTTCACATGCCTATGAAGGAATTGAAAAGATCATGGCTTGGATATGGCTCACTTTAGTTCACAAGGTAACAGCTTCACTCTTCAACTCTTTAAAGGGCTCTATGCAGCAGATTTACCTTTGATCTCTTGGCTGCTACTTTCATGAATATTGTTTGTAGATCCAAGCAGGATAAACTTCTTGACAACTTAAATCTTTTCTCTATTTATTGTGGTGGTACTGATTGGGCCAGTTGTATAGATTTTGGTCTTCTTTACATTGAGTTGCAATCCATACCAAAGGCTGCAACCCTTGCTCTTATCTGCAAGTGCTCAAGTTCTCACTTTTGCAAGCAGGTTGAGTCCTCTGCATATTGCAGATTATAAATCAGCCTTCCTCCAATCCTGATACCACAATCTTCTCCATGTAATCCAGTTTCTTTTATTATTTTTCAGCATAGAGATTGAATAAGTGTAATGAGATGATAAAACCCTGACATACACTGGTTTTGAATTTAAAGCATGCTCTAGTACCTTGTTCTGGTTGTGCACTTACCTCTTGATCCTGTTCAAGTTTTGCACAGTCAAAATGAACTTTTCTGGAATTACCATTATCTCAAGATTCATAGTTTATGATTCACAGTCGAATGCCTTTGCATAATCAATAAAACACAAGTAAACACCTTTTGGGTACCCTCTAGTTTCAGCAAAGATCCATTTAATGCCAGCAATGACATATATCCCTTATTCCATGTCCTGTTCTGAATCTGGCCTGAGCCTCTGATGGCTCCCTGTCAACTATTGGAGAATATTTAGCAAGCTTTTACTTGCATGTGATATCAATGATATTGTTCTATAAATTGCAAATCCTATTGAGTCATCTGCCTTTGGAATGAGTACAGATATGAATTTCTTTCAGACAGTTGATCGAGTAACTGTCTTCAAATTCCTTGGCATAGATGTGTGAGTGGTACCAGTGTTTCCTGACTTTTGACAAACATTTCCATGGCATTCCATCAATTTGTGGAGCCTTGTGCTTGGGCAATGCAGTCATACAGCTTGGACTTCTTTCTTTAGCACCATTGATCCTGGATCGTATGCTGCCTCTTGAAGTAGTTGAATGTTGACTAGTTCTTTTTGGTACAACGACTGTATGTATTCTTTCCACCTTTGTTTGATAATTCTTGCACTGTTCAATATTTTGCCCAGAGAATCCTTCAATATTTAAATTTGAGTCGTGAAATGTTTCTGTGGTCCTTTCAGTTTAAGATATGCTGAGAATATTCTTCCCTTTGGATTTTTAAATTCCAGGTTTTGGCACATTTCATTATAATATTTTACTGTGTTTTCTCGAGCTGCCCTTTGACATTTTCTGTTCACTTCTTTGACTTCATCATTGCTTCCATTTGCCTTACCTACCTTATGATTAAGAGCAAGCTTCAGAGTCTCTTGACAGTCACTTTGATCTTTTCTTTTTTTATCTAGTTAATGACCTTTTGCCTTCTTCATATCTGATATTCTTGATGTCATCCTACAGCTCATCAACTTTTCTGTCATTCATGTTCAATGCATCAAATCTGTTTTTGACTGCTCTCCATTGTATTTTGGCTCTCATGGAGCAGTTCTAATTTTCTGGTGCTTTAACCTAAATTTACATATGAATGATTGATGGCTTCTTCCACAGTCAGTTCCTGGCCTGGCTCTCACTACAGATGTTGAGCTTCTCCATTGCCTCTTCTCACAATGCCGTCCATTGATTCTTATGTATTCTATCTGGATGTATTTGTGATGAGCAAGTTGTTTGTCTGGTAAAATGTTATCAAGTTTTCTCCAGTTACATTCCTATCACCAAAGCCATATTCCCCAGGTATCCTTGCTTCCTTTGTTTCCACATTTGTATTCTAATCACCAAAAATTATCAGTGTATCTTGATTGTACATTTGATCAATTTCAGATCAAAGCTGTTGGTAGAATTCATTAGTTTCTTCATCACTAGTTTCAGGGATTGGTGCATAAATATGAGTAATAATTTTTGATGATTCCCTTATTTGAGGATAGAAATAATCCTATCTCAGAGCATTATACTTCAATATAGATATTGAAATGTCCTTTTTTTATATACTATGAATTCAATGCCATTTCTTGAATCTGTCATTCCTACATAGTAAACAAAAATATTTTCTTATTCAAAATGCCAATACAAGTTCATTTCAGATCACCCACTCCTAGAATATTGATATTTATGCATCCCATTTCATTTTTGATGACTTCTAATTTATCTTGTCACGTACTTTGTACATTTAAACTTCCAATTATTCATAGATGTTTGTTTACACTGTTTCTTCCTACTTTGAGTCACATCTCATCAGCAAATGAATGTCTGAAAAGCTTTAACTTCCATACAGTTTCCTCCATCCGTGTCATTAAGATCCCCTCTACTTTAAGAAGGCAGCTCTTCCTCGGTCATATTTTGAGTGCTTACTTATTACACCATTTCTGACAATATTCTACTACTATTCATTAGGCTTTTAGTATCTGACAAAGTTCTGCTGCTATCAATAGGGTTTTCAGTGGTTAATTCCTCGGATTACACAGCCTATTCCTTCTTTTCAGTTTGTTCTTTATCTGGAAGCTCTACTGAAATCTGTTACTTTTGGTGACCCTGCTGGTATTTGAAACACCACAGTATGATAAAATGACAGACAACTTTGCTTGATTATATTTCCTTAAATGCAAGGTCTATTAGTTCTTGAGCTCCATGCCTCTTTGACATATTATTGCTACTCCTCAAGTACTTCAGGTTGCTTGGTTGTGTGATGATACTGCATTATACAACTCCTGTTAAGACTACGGAAAGTGCTTACTTTTCCTTCCAAAAAGTGATAGTAACAGTATAGAGATTTTCTGTCTCATATAATCATTCTGAGAAAGAGAAAATCAAATAAATGTTAATGTGCTTAGAACAATTAAAACAGACGTGATTTGTCATTAAATACAATTACACCTTTAGTCCTAGTTGAAGATAAATGTAGGCCTGGTGGATTTCTTTCAGCTAAGGTTATAATTGTACACTTAGAATAAGTGTTATTGATCATGAGGAAATGAGTCCCTGGGCCTGAAGATGCAGGACCATGATGCAGTGTGATGACAGCATGGTCCACAAAGACAATGCTCCACCTTCTACTTGGATGAGTAGTGACTAGGGTCTTAAAGCCTCCAAGTGGCCA
>NW_022103900.1:43677878-43683885 GCF_000313985.2 Echinops telfairi
TCAGCAGCTCCACGTGCTTTCTGAAGGCTCCTGGAGGGGATTATTCCTTCTCTCTTCCAATTCATGGGAGCCTCTGAGCAACAGAACTACAATCCCTGCCTCTCTCTTCACGTGGCATATTCCCTCTGTGTGTTGCTCTCTGCCTCTTCTCCTTTTCTTATAAAAATACCAGTCCTCAAGAGAGTAGAGCTCACCCCAAAGGCCTCATCTTAATTTAAGAGATGACATCTGCAAAGATCTCTATTCAAGTATGGTCACATTTACAGGTTTTGGGGAGTTAGGACTTGAAAATCGCTTTTGTGTATCTGGTGCAGAGGACAGTAAAAATTCACCCAATCACATGTGTAAGCACAAAAACTTCCATTACCTTTAGAGTTTATTATATTAAATGTTAACATTAATCACTTCCCTATGTCCTGAGTTCCATTTCTTCATGTACAGTCCAAACACCAAACCACTGCCATCGAGTCAATTCTGACTCTTAGGGACCCGATGGAACACGGTAGGACTACCCTGTGACTTCAGAAGCCAGTGTCTTTTTATTGGCATGGAAAGCCTCGTCTTTCTGCCAAGGAGCAGCTGTTGGTTTTGAACTGCTCACTTTGAGGTTAACAGCCCACAGAGTACCCACTACACCATGAAGGCACTTCATAAACAGTAAAAGCACCAAATTTGAAAGTTTTAAGGATACAAAGCAACTCTGCTCTGTAGTGTTATGTAAATTTACCCTAACTTTGACACAATTAACCCAAGCCCTATTCAAAACAAATTCTTCAACACAATCACTGTCATTTGCTATAAATGCAGCTTTTAAATCATTGAAAAGGTTTTAGACCATTTCTTGCAATAACCCACCCCACTCAATGTGGTTCCAACCCACAGCAATGCTATATAAGGTGTCTTTTTTTAAAGACTGTAAATCTTTATAGAAATAGTTAACTTCCTCTTTCTCCCTCAGAGCAGCTGGTGGGTTTGAATTGTCTACTTTCATTCTTTAGCAACCCAACTTATAATGCACAATATCACAAAGGCTCCTAACCAAACTCAAAATTAAACTGATTGCCCTCAAGTATATTCTAAGTCAGAGTGAAGCTATAGGACAGGACAGAAGTAGCCCTTTTGTGTTCCCCGGCTGTAAATAGTTACAGGAGCAGAAAGCCTGGTCTTTCTCCCCCCGAAGGGCTGACAGATTCCAACTGCAGACCTTGTGATGAGCAACGCAACGTGTAACCCACTATGTCACCAGTGCTCCTGTAAGGGCTCCCAAGGTCAGGAAGCCCTGGTGGCATCATGGTTAAGCACTGGGCTGTGACCCTCAGGGTCGGCAGTTTGAAACCACAAGCATCTCCATAGGAGAAAGACTGGGGTTTCTACTCCTGTAAACAGTTAAACCCACAGGAGGACATGGACTTGATGGCAGAGAGTCATTTTTGTGAAGACAAGGCAAAGTAAGAATGGTATGCACTTGTTCCAATTTATTTACTAATCCAAATTAAAAACAAACATACTTGAGAATGAACTCTTTTTGAAACTGGGAAACTGCCTATAAAAGATAATTCTATATATTTATTAAAATTCCCATACTACTTAAATTGTTACTTTAAACTGGCAATATTAATAAAAACTACATTCTTGAGAGATGACCTTAAGGAAGCTCATGTGAAATCTCTAGATTCTATAACACAAAATCCTGTTCTTTTCTTTTCTTGTTTCCTATGTTTATAATCATTGAATCTTTTCATTTATAAATGGGTTTCACCCTTCATTTGTCCTTGAATACACACCACACAGTTCTAAACATGTTTCTTGAACTAAATATAAAGTTTGGAAAATAAGAACAAGTGTCAGTGTTATAACCTTTAAGTCAGTGTTCAGGGACTCGTTAGTAGGAGATGCACACACCTCTCAAGGATTGCCTTGACTAATAGGTACAAGAAAAGTAATGCTTTGCTCAGTCTTAATTTCCTTACAGGAAAATAATAGTAACATTTAACAATATCATATAACTTTCTAAACATGAAGAGTCATGAAACAAAATTTAAAATATGTTGTAAAGTAGGAAACTCTATATGGCATGATTGGTTGTTAATTATATTTACCTTTTTAGTTCCAGTAATATATTTGTTTAACAAACAAAAACAGAGGGGTATATTGTGCATTCAGGGTGCCAGACACTGTGTTTAGTGCTGGGCATATAACAGGCGGCAAACAAAAGATGTTGCTGTCTCATCCATGCATATGCATGGAAACACTGTGTGACAAGTGGAATTCTCTTTAGGGTTTCCAGCATGTAATCGTCACAGAAGAGCATTGTATTCCTTGTCAGAAAGTACATTCCAAATTCAATCTTGAAGTACAATGTTCTCGGTGATAGAATCATATATTTCCCCTTCAAGGAAATACAATCAATGCAACCATTATTTAAATTATTGCACCAACCACAAAAGCTAGTGATGAAGAAATTAAAGAATTCTACAAAAGTCTTCAGCCAGAAATTGGTCAAACATGTAATCAGGATGCCTTATATGTGATTTCAATGCAAAAGTTTGAAACAAAGAGGAAGGAACAGTAATTGGCAAATATAGTCTTGATGACAGAAACTAAGCTGGAGATCACAAGATCGAGTTTTGTAAGACCAACAATTTGTTCATAGCAAACACCCTTTTCAGCAGCACAAAAAATGACTGTACACCTGGATTTCTAGATGACATCTGTGGGCAGACACAATGGAGAAGCTCGATACCAGCAGCTAAAACAGGCCAGGGACTGACTGTGGAGCAAACCATCAATTGTTCAGGTTTAGTCTTGAAGAAAATTAGTCTTGAGTCTATCCCCCCTGGATTTTGAGAACAAATTTCAAGAACAGATTTGCTGCATTGAACACTAATGATAGAAAACCCGATGAGCCATCAAGACCATCATTAACAAAGAAAACAAAAGTTCACTAAAAAGACTGGAAAGAAAGAAAACCTCATAGTGGATGTTGGAAGAGATTCCAAACCTTGCTCTTATTCATAGGGCCGCCAAAGCAAATGGAAGAAACAAATAAACTCAAGGAGCTGAATAGAAATTTTCAACAGGCAGCTTAAGAAGACAAAGGAAACTATTATGATGAAATGTGCAAAGAGCTAAAGTTAGAAAATCAAAAAGAAAGAACAAACTTGGCATGTCTTAAACAGAAAGAAAGAAAAAAGTCAAGCCTCTAGTTGCAATATTTAACATTTCTATAGACAAAATATTGAATGATGCAGGAATCGTTCATGGAAGATGGAAAGAATACACAGAGTCACTGTACAGACAAACAAACAAAAACTAGTCAACATTCCACCATTTCAGGAGGTAGCATATGAGCAAGAACCAATTGTGGGGAAGGGAAAAGTCCAAGCTTCACTGAAGGCATTAGCCCAAACCAAGGCTCTCGGAATTGACGAAATACCCATCAAGCTGCAGGAAATTTTAAAGTTAGCTAATGTTCCACCTGACTGGAAGAGATCCACATTGCAATCATAGCAAAGACAGGTAACCCAACAGAACACTTGAACTGAACAACCTTATCATTGATATCACATGGAAGTAAAATTCAGTGGGAGATCCTGCGTCAACGTTTGCAGCAGTACTTTGACACGGAGCTGCCACAAGTTCAGGCTAGATCCAGAAAAGGACATGGACAAGGATGTCATTGCTGATGTCAAATGGCTCCTGGCTGAAAACAGAGAATACCACAAAGATGTTGACTTACGTTTTATCAGCGATACGAAGGCATTCGAAAGTGTGGATCATAACAAATTATGGGTAACTTTGGGAAGAGTGGAATTCCAGAACACCTCGTTGTGCTCATGAAGAACTTGTACATGGCTCAAGAGGCAGGTTGTTGTTTGTAACAGAGCAAGAAAATAATGCATGGTTTAAAATCTGGAAAGGAATACAACAGAGAATCTGGCTCATATGAACAAGAAGGCCACATCAGGACTGGTGCAAGGCTTATTTACAACCCGCTACATGCGGATGATACAATCTGGCTTGCTGAAAGCGAGGAGAACTTGAGGCATTTGCTGATGGAGTTCAAGAGATGCAGTCTTCAGTATGGATTACAATTCCATGTAAAGATGACCAAAATCCTCACAACTGGACCAGTGGGGCTCCTTGGCTGGAAAAGGGTGCCGTTCACATCAGATGCCCTGCTCTCACAGTGGGTTTTTTTTTTTAATTCTTGTTTGTCTATCTTCTTCTCCCCCACCCCTTTTTAAAAAATTACTTCTTTCCTATGCTTTTCCTGTTTCTCTTTTCTTCTATTTTCCTTTTCTTTTCTCCCTTTCTTTATTTAAAAAAAAAGAAAAAAGAAAAACCATGGCTTGGATCAGATGCATGTTAATACTCAAAGTAACGTCCTTGCTTTTCAATTCCCTCAAGAAGTCTTATGCAGCAGATTTACCGAATACAATGAGTCTTTTGATCTCTTAACTTCTGCTTCCATGAGCATTGATCTTGGATCCACACAAGACAAAATCCTTGACATACATTGTCAACCTTTTCTCCACTTACGGTGATGTTACCTATTGATCCAGTTGTGAGGATTTGGATTTTCTTTACATTGAGTTGTAATCTATACTGAAAGGTACAATCCTTGATTTGCATCAGCAAATGCTTCAAAGCTTTCTTCAGTTTCTGCAAGCAAGATTGTATCATCTGAATATGACACACATATGAGATTATTAAAAATGCCGTGGCTTGAGCCAGGTGTACCTCAGTCCTCAAAGTGACATCTTTGCTTTCTAATACATTACAGAGGTCTTGTGCAGCAAATATGCCATATATCATTTGATTATTTACTGCTGCCTCCATGAGTGTTAATTATGGATCTAAATGAAAGAAAATCTTTGGCAACTTTATACATTTCTCTATTGATCACGATGTTGTCTGTTGGTCCAGTTGTGAGAGATTTTATTTTCTTTGCATTGAGAGGTCTAATCTTACTTCTTCAGCAGCAAATGCTTCAAGTTCTCTTCATTTTCAGCAATCAAGGTTGTGTTGTCTGTGTGACCCAGGTTGTGAGTGAATCTTCCTCCAGTTCTGAGGGGTGTGCCTGTCCATCTTCTCAAAGATTTGCTGAGAATACCAGTTGAATATATATTGACTTTTAGAAAATGTGACTTTTACTATTTGGCCCTTGAGTACACATGTAAATGTTTACCTGTAAACAGCAGTTGAAAGCATCTTATTAGGGTGCCTACTGATGGTACTGGTTTCTGTGTGGCACATGCCGACGGGCATATCAGAACTTGAAGAGCAGCACAAGGAGCATGGCAGGGGCAATCGAAATAGAAATCTAGATCTCAGGAGGGGAGGGGAGGCTCAGGGCTGGAGCCCTGTGTCCTTCTGGCTCAAAGGCATGTAATAAGCATCATCCAGGGACCCTTGAAGTGTGTAAAATAGAAAAAACATCGGTGTTAAAGTCCAGCTTTAATGTGGCGTTTAACATTTCTTAAGTGTGTAACTATGAGAAAAAAATCACCGTCAGTATCATGCTTACTCCCCCCTCCACCTCCAAGTAGGAAGAATATAGCTACTTGCAATAAGCTTATTGGTTTTTCATGAAGATAGCTTGGCATACAGGAAGTAAAACACATAATCAGTGTTTAATATATTCTTTTCCTTCCTCTCCTGATAAATATATAGATCAAGGTGTTAGGATTTTCAGGAGCTTCCTACAGTCACCAGCTGCTGATTTATTGATGGGCTTCCCAATATTGAAAAAAAAACTAGAGAAGTAGAAGTTACAAAGGCATACAGAATTTAGTTACAAAGAAATGGTAGCTGGGGTGAATTGTTACATCTTCCAGCAAGGAAATTCCTTCTTATCTAGCACCCAGCTGTCTTTTGCAGGCTTCACAGATGCGACTAAGATGCAAAAGCATTGCCTAGAAGAGAGCTGCTCAGCACAGAAAAGGAATCCCTGCCTCGCTACTGCCCTTGCACCTTGTTAGCATTTGTTTTCACAACTCGTAAT
>NW_022103900.1:43684254-43708078 GCF_000313985.2 Echinops telfairi
TGTGTGTGTGTGTGTGTGTGTGTGTGTGTGTGTGTGTGTGTGTGTCTTTTGAGGAAATTTTAAGATTCTGGGAAAAATGCACTCTCTCCAAAGCAGTCCGCTGTTTTATTTGTTTGTTTGTTTTTCTGTTTATATGTGGCTTGTCTTAAAAGTAGGAAGTTAGGTATAGGGACATAATTCAAATGTACTAACTACAGTAACCCTTTTATGATATATGACATATAAATAAATACCATAAAGCTGGGGAACTATTACAGATGAGAAGAGAGTATAGGGTCAATGAAAGGTTAGCATTGACTCCATGACAAGGAATTTATTTATTTTTAATGTTTGTTGTTGAAACTAAGCCATGGGTGCCGACAAAGAAAGTCCTGGTGCTGTGACTCTGCAAGGTCCCAGTCTGGGGAGCACAGTTCTACTTCACACAGCACTGGATGACCAGAAGTCACAAACCAGTAGAGCTTATATGTTCCTTTGATTCCCACATGACAGGAAAACTAAAAGCAATTTGTAATTTCATATTAGATTCTTGAATAGGTAAACACAATTTATCTAAAACACAGCGACTCAATGTGAATATAATGATAGTAAGGATTTAGAAAATATGAGTCCAAAAAGCTCTTCAAAAAATGATCATAGTCACATTTCTTCATTTGAGCTACAAGCTCTGTGGTCTATAGGAAGCTTTATGCCAGTGGCTCTCAGCCTTCTTAATGCCGCAACCCTTTCATACAGTTCCTTATGTTGTGGTGACCCCTCCTAACCATAAAATTATTTTCGTTGCTATTTCATAACTGTAATTTTGCTACTGTTATGAATTGGATGACCCCTGTGAAGGTCTTTCGACCCCCGAAAGGCGCCACGGCCCACAGCTTGAAAACTGCTGCTTTATGCTTCTGCGTTCCTCATGTTGGCATTCAACAGCATGATGACGAGCATACGTAAATAATTGCTGAATCATTATTTTGTAAAGGTAAATAAAATATTTAAAGTAGTTAATGTGTTAGTAATTCTTTTCGTAATTTAATTTTTACAAAAAATAAAAATGGATGTATTTAAAGGAGAATAATTATGTGATCAACATTTTAGAAGGTAGAAAATATTTTCTTTGGTGCTGTCTTTGATTCATTAGAGCAGCCTCATGAAGGAATTATTTATACAGATGAGAGTTAAAACTCAAAGAGGTTGAGACTTTTGTAAAGTCACAGGATGCCCTTTGCAGTGCTATCGGTAGAGCTACAAATTAAACTCAGCTTTTAAATACCTAAAACATGAACGCACTTAATTAGAGGTTAGCTAGATTTTCTAAAAATACATAAAACTGAATTTATTTAAAAATAAGCCTAATCATCCTTTTAAATAGTAAATACATCTTTGAAATACAATTTCCTCCAGAAAAAAAGTATATTAAATTCACAATATTGAGTCAAGAAATAATATTCTAGAATTTAGAGAGATGACTATAAAGAAACTAGTAAGGGTTTTGAGAGATTAAAAATCTATCCAAAGATAGGAAATATCAACATATGACAGTACAATGTGATTCAATGTCCTTATTGCTACAGAATTACAAAGAAAGAGATAATCTTTAGTTTGCAGGTCTTTTATTTCTGCCTTTCAGTGTTATGCATTCTAAACAGCATGGCTAGTTCCAATCACAATTCTTATCATGTTCAATTTTATGAACCGGTCCCTCCCTGTTGGCATGAAAGAATCCCAGGGAAGCATTACTTCATTGTTCCTCTATAGTCTTATGAAGGCTTCATCTGGAACTTGAATTTAGAGGTGTGAAATATTCTCTATTACCATCTAACGGTAGATGGTGTGGCTTTCCTCACTCCACCCAATGAGCCAGATTATAAATTATATGTACTAGGGAAAAAAATAATCCACATCCTTTGTTTTCATGCAAGAGTTTAGTATGCTACCAAAATATTATTTCTCTTTTTTCTTTCCCTCTCATTCAAATATGGTTTTCCTATTTTCATAATAATTTAGTTATAACCCCAATCCATATGATACTTATTTGGGCACCATAACACTTCAAAAAATTTCGTTTCATATTTTTAACCATAGATTTAATCCCACATGTATTAATACATGTCATATTCCTATATCCAGAAAACTACTATTCTAGTGTGATTCCCACTATTCCTACTCCATACTGAGAAATAAACCACAATCACTTTGTTAGCTACCTTTATCCCATGCCATAACTGTTCTCCTCCAGGATCTGGTATTTATTATGATGATTATTTTAACATTTTTTTCTGTGCATTCTCTTTCCTCCAACTCATCTCTCCTTTTATGTACACCACTCTGACCAAATTAACAACTATTTAACACTCTGTGGTTTATGCAATTAAAACTCCTTTCTTATTATTTTCAACCAAATCTGTTTTGATTAGGAATGTTTCACATATTTAACTTTGCTTTGAACATCATCACTTTAAATAACAGAGGATGGTTTCACATTATTTGAATGTTAATTTATGTGCTTTTCTAAATTGCGGTTGCCTTTTTCTAATCAAGTTTTAATTAAGCAGTAAGCTACAGATCCTTTTTAGCTGTCTCAATTTTACATTGCCCTTCATATTATTATTGTGTAGATTTCAGTTTCCTAAAAAAAGATATGGGATTTAGGTATTTTCATTTAAATTATCTATTTATTTCCAGAGCTCTATCATAAAGTCTTTGTGATTCTTGAATCCTCTAAATTTGGAATTATAATATCAGATATTATTCTGAAAGTATTTAATCAGGGGAACAAAAATATTTCTCTTCTACCATACTAAATTAAAATAAACTTGCTATTCTACCCCGGAGACTATAAACTGACATTGAATGTTGTCTGCCTATTGCATTCAATAGCATTTGCTTACAATTACTTGTTGCACAGGAGTTATTTTTGGTCACTCTTGAAAGTCCGTTAGTAGCCATTTACATACATTCTCAATTCCACCTGATCCCTCAGGCTCACTTCTGTGGCAGAGAAAAAGATTATGTAATTTTGTGGATTTGTCTGTAAAACCTCACAGGTTATTTATCAGTACTCTCATTTAGAGAATTACAAATTGTTCTGGTATGTGCGGGCAGAAAAATGTATTAATATTTTATAGTTTTATGTCATTAGAGGGGATATAAGCTTTTGAAATATCATCTTGTTAGTCAGTTGATCTTTCCCCTCAATAATTAGACTTTTCATTTTGCTTCTAAAGTGATATTTGCAGGTAATATTAAGTAAAATCCATTTAATGAAAAAAAAAAAGACATTTGAAAATAATAGATTTTTTTTCTTGTATTGAATTCTATTCTCTCACCATTCTTGGTGTCTAATTCATTGCTACTATCATTTAAAACTTTGATTCTTCTAATTTTTATGATTTAGAAGTGAGATAATTAGAAAGTACATGCTAATTACTAATTAGAATATGAACAGTCCTCTGTCTGACGCACAAATAATGAGTGGGAAATGTGTTGAATTTTTTAATGCTTGGAATTATATTGGTATTTAAGAAATGCGATGATCATTTTCAATAGCAATTTTCCTTATACAGAGAAGTTTTAAAACAGAATTGCAACTTGAGACCTTCAAATTTGTTCAAATGTGTCAAAATTCACTCATGTCCTTTTAATTATGATATATATAAACTGTGAATTTAACACTGAGATTTTCATCTATTTATAAAAAGGAACATTTGGGGTTACATTAGAATATGTATCTCATCTCATTTTTGCAATGTATTAGACAGCAGGCTAACTCATTATAGGGCAGTTTGTTGGCATGAATGGGGCTACAAAAAGAATATGCTGAAAGAAAATGAACCAAATTAAAGTTCTGAGTATTTATTAACTTTCTTGCCAAATGACCATGGACTAAAATTGTTTCTATATCAGTAAATATGTATATTTATAAACAGAAGTGTTTTAGTAAAATTGTAAGATTAAGGTGTATGGAGAGTTTGGGGAAAATACTGACCATTATTGAGGATGGTTTTGTTCCCCTTAATGAAGGTCTCCAGTGGAGCAGCCTGGTCAATTTACTAACCCCGCGTTAGAGAGGGAGGGAGAGTCATTTAGGAACAGATGGCACCAGAGGAAGTGGACAGCCACACAGGCTCTCTTGGTAGGGTCCTGTTTGAGATCAGAATACATAGGAAACACATACCATCTAGTTTGGAGTTTGTGGGGAGTCACATTCAAATGTTTTACATTAACTCAGTTTTCAGGGTAAGTTTGGGAAACAATTGCTAACCATGAGCAAGCAGGCAGAAAAATGAGGCTCCCTAAGTCTTAGATCAGTCTCAGGAAGTCTCTGTTGACTAATTAGACAGCAGGGGCTACATTTTACAATCACTAGCAGTCAGGTAAATAAGAGAAAATTCTCAGAATTATCTGGGTCTTTTAGGTGACATCTGCATCCAACCTATTTGCCTCTGAGCTGTGTAGTGAGCTACAAGAAGTCTATAAAGACTACATTAAGTGATGTATACTATGCTAATTACAACTAGGAAGTGATCGAGGAAAGCAAGTTGGGTTGCAATTTGGGATTTGCAGATAAATGGTAATAATTATTTCTCACTTAAATGTAAGGTCTCAGATAAAGCAGATTTCTTCTGGTTTTGGTGGCCAGGAGTGAACTCATTGGGAAACCAACTCTATAAATTATACAAAGTCCTCCATTTTTAAAATGTAGAATTAATCAGCATCACAACTTCCCATGTGATATCTTGATCTTCATAATTTTAAACTGATGAATTATATTAATCAAAATAACTTATGCTAGAATTTTTGGTCTTTAGAGAAAACAAGGCTACAAATTTCATAAATTTTGATGCACATATAAAGGAGTTTATAAAAGATTATTTCTAAAATATTTATATTATATTGCAATAATCCATGAGCACATTTACTAAAGTCTGTTTAAACAAATAATGCATTTAAATATAAATTGGAAATAAACTCTAATTATTCAGTATGACCACCACTTGTCTGTTAGTTTGTCTTACTGTGGTGGCTTGTGTGTGGCTTATAATTTTGGAATCCATGTCACTGGTATTTGAAATGCCAGCAGGGTCACCTGAAGTCAACAGTTTTCAGTGACTCTTCCAGACTAAGAACAGTCTATGAAGAAGGAATTAGCCATTCACATCAGAGGAATTTACCACTGAGTACCTTATGCATAGCTTTGAACCTTGTCAGATATTGAAGATCTAATGAATATGACTGAGGAAGAACTGCCTTCCACACATAAAGTTGACCATAATGAGATGAACGGAGTAAAGCCTGTGAAAGTAAAGCCTTTGGTACCTTCATTTGCTGATTGGGCATGACTCAAAATGTAAATAGATGTAACAATTTGCTAATAATCAGAACTTGGAATTATTAGTAAATCTAATTATTCATACAAAGAATAACTAGACAATTGGAAGTTCTGAAAAATAAAATGTAATGAATCAAGGTCGATATCCTAGGTGTTAATGAGCTGAAGTGGACTGGCACTGGAAATTTGGAGTAAGAAATGATTTGTTTTCCTATGCTGGGAATGACACAATCAAAAGGAATGTCTTCATTCATCCTCTGAAGGACATTGCAAGATCTATCTTGAAGTATAATGCTGTCTATGATAGGATTATATCTATTTGTCTTCACTGAACTGCAATCAGTACATCTATTATTCACATTTATTCACCAATCAAAAAAACTACTGATGAAGAAATTGAAGGATTCTACTAATGACTTCAAACTGAAATTGATCAAACATGCAATCAAGATTCATAATTTTGGTGATTGGAAACACAGAGAATGAACGGTAGTTGGAAAATACAGTCTTGGTGGTAAAAATGAAGCTGGCGATCACATGATAGAATTTTCTAACTTGTTCATAAAAAATACCTTTTTAAACAACAAAAATAGTGACTATACACATGAATTTCTTCAATTGGAAAACACAGAAATCAAATTGACTATATCTGTGGGAAGAGACAACGGAGAAACTCAACATCAGCTACTAAAATGAGTTCTGGAGATGACTGTGGAACACATCACAAATTGCATATATGTAAGTTGAGGTTAAAGCAGTAGACAATGGAAATATGTCCTCTAGAGTCAAAATCTGACCCTGAGTTCATCCCACCTGAATGCCGACAACACCTCAAGCATAGATGTGACTCCTGGAACACTAATAATAGAAGAGCTGATGAACTGTCAGAGGACACCAAGACACCATGGAACTGGAGAAGGAAGAACACACTTGGCATCCCTTAAATGGGAAGACCCGTAGAGAAAATACAGACCTATAGTTGCAGTGCTGACATTCTATGGGCAAAATATTGAATGACTCAGAAGGCATCAAGAGAAGATGGAAATAACACAGAGAATCTTTGTACTAAAAAGGAGGAGTCAACATGCCACAATTTTAGGAGTATTGACACTCATTACTCGTGGAAGCAGCAATAAAGAGATCAAAGGAAGTATCGCATTGAGAAAATCTGCTGTACAAGATTTCTTTAAACTGTTAAAAAGCAAGGGAGTTCCTTTGAGTACTAATGTACCTGAGCCAAGCCTACACATTTCAACCACCTCATATATATATATATATATGAAAATTGGCCATTGAATAAAGAAGGAAGACTGAAGGGAAATCTAAGACCAAAAGATTAAGATTTGGGCAACGAATATGGAAAATACCATGGATTGTCAGGATAAATCTGTCTTGGAAGTAGTACAACTATATTGCTCCTTAGAGGCAAGGTTAATGAGACTTTGTCTCATTTACTTTGGACACGTTGTCAGGGAAGACTAATCCTTGGAGAAGGACAACATGCTTGGCAAAGTGAAGGGACAGAGAACAAGAGGAAGGCCTTTGGCAAGATGGATTGCCATAGTGGCTACAACAATGGGCTCAAACCAAAAATCCAGGATGCTGGCTCAGGGTTGTCAGGATGGTTCATGATTTGTCAGTGCTTCACTCTGCTGTGCATAGGGGCACACTGAGTGGGTTGTACCCAATAATAACAAAAACATTCATTATTTAACGGCTTTAATTTTTCCAATATGAGCAAACTTAAGGAAATTCTTCTTGAATGAAGCCACAACATAATACATTTTATAGCCCATTTCATTTTGAAAATCAGCCAGATTCCAGAGAATCTGTGTGTACTTGAAGAACTTGAATGAACCTAAAAACAATGACACCCAGAATATTTGCTAGAGGGCACAATGAGAAATCCATGATATCTCTACTAACTTCAATTTCCTATCCACAGCGAGAGGTGACTTTTAAAAAGGTGCTCAAACAAAGAAATGCTATAGGATCAGTTCCCCAGGTAGTAATCCCTCAATTACCAACATAAGGATTGGTAGTTGGTAGCTACCCCGCAGGACCATGGAAGACGTTGTTTGTGGTTGCATTTATGTGCCATCAAATCAGATCCAACTCATAGTGACAACATGCACAACACAACAAAACACCACCCCGTCTTATAATATTAGGTTTGCGCCCATGGACCACTGTGTCCATCCCGCTCCTTGATGGTCATCTTTCTTTTATTTTACCAAGCATGATGACCTTTTCCAGACCCTGGTCTCTCCTGATAACATCACCACATACTGGAGATTAGGTCTCGCCATCCTTGCATCTTTGGAGAATTCTGGCTGTATTCTTTCAATACAGTTTGATTGTTCCTTTGGTAGTCCATGGTACTTTCAATAAGAGGGAATACTAAAAAAAATGGTCGGGGGGAGCTCCTCTGGGCAGAGCTTTCATAGTACACATTTTTCCTGCTAAGTAAATATCAAGCAACTAACTTTGAGTTAGTGCACCCAGTAGCATTGCCTAGGAAGGTTCTCTCTGGTCAGTGAATTATGTCATAAAAGCAATTTTGCTTGATCCTCATTTATTGTGATGGCTGATTTAAGAAATTAGCATGCAGCTGTGAAATTTTGTTTCCTGCTTGGGAAAAATGCCGCAGAAACTTGTGATGTGGAACACATCATAAGGACACAGTATAAGGGCAATACTATTGGAAAAACTCAAGTGTATAAGTGGTTTTCTCATTTCAAAAAGAGTGAAATATTGATTGATGACAAACCTCATTCTGGACATCTGTCAACTTCTCAAACAGATGAAAATGTTGACAAAGCCCGTGCACTTGTGCCTGAAGACCAACGGACCATTGAAGATAGGGGGAAGTTATCTGGACTGTCTTGGAGGTTGGTTCAGCAAATTTTAACAGAAGATCTGGGGATGAGTAGGGTCACTGTGAAATTTGTGACTTGGGTTCTGACTGACCAGGAAAAAGAAACATGCCCTGCTTTGAAAGAACAGCTCTGAAGCGACCCAGACTTTTTTTCCAAAGTCATTTCTGGTGATGAAACCTGTTACTATTTTTACAACCCCGAGAGCAGATACCATTCAAGCCAGTGGAAGCCACCATCACCTTGCCCCCCCAAATCTCGTCAAGCGAAGTCAAAGATCAAGAGGATGCGCATATGTTTCTGTGATGTGAGGGGATAGTGCATGTGGAGTTCATTCCACCACGCAGACTGTTAATCAAATGTTCTACTTAGAGCTTCGGGAAAGATGGCGTACCAGTGTGCGACCAAACAGGCCTGGTTCACGCCAGACAGGGAACTGGCTTTGACACTATGACAATGCACCTACTCATGCAGCCATCACAATGAGCCCGTTTTTCGCAAAAAACAAACCCAGCATGCCTCTCTTGCCCCGCACACCCTATTGACATGACGTCATTCCGCGGGACTTTTTTTGTTTCTGCAAATGCAGAGAGACACGAAAGGACAGCAATTTGATGAAATAGAAGAGGGGAAGAAAAAAATGAGGGAGGGGATGTCAGCCCTCCAAAGAGATGAGTTTGAAAAATGTTTCCAAGAATGGAATCTCAGATTTGATGAATGTATTAAGTTAAATGGAGAGTATTTTGAAGGTGATAAGGTTGTTTTGTAAAAATATTTACATAAAAACCCCCCAAAATTTACATATGTAGCTTTGAAAAAAAAAAACCCACCCAGTTGTATTTTTGGTACCCCCTGGTATTTTTTGCCAGCACCATAATTCCAATTCATTGATTCTTCTTAAGTCTTCCTTATTCAATGTCTAATGCATATGAGGCGATTGATAATAGCATGGCTTGGATCAAGCACACCATAGTCTACAAAGTGAAATCCTTGTTATACAACACAGTAAAGAGGTCTTGTGCAACCGATTTGCACAAAATAACATTTTTTGATTTCTTGACTGCTTCCATGACCATTGGCTCAGGATCCATGCAAGAGAAAATCCTTGACTTATATTTTATTCATTAATCATGGTGTTATCTATTTGTCCAGTTGTGAGAATTTTTGTTTCCATGACATTGAATTGTGATCCCAAACGATAGCTGTAATCTTTGCTTTTCATCAGCATCCTTCTCACTTGCAGCAAGCAACGTTGGGTCATCTGTACAGTGTGGGTTGCTAATCATCTTTCCTATAAGCTTGATGCCACATTCTTCTTCAGATGGTTCAGTTTTTCTGAATATGTTCTCAGAATACAAATGAGATAAGTACTGTAAAAAGATTTAACCCTGATATACGCATTGTGTGGTTTAAACGACTGCCTCTTGATCCATGTACAGATACTGCAGGACAGTAAAGGGTTCTGTAATTCTCATCCTTCTCAATGTCATTCAGGGTTGAATAGATGGAGACATAGTCCTGTCAGTCTGCTTTTAGTGATATTAAAGTCAGCAGAAACTCGTGGACCCTTTGGGACTGTTACTTACATCAACACATGGACTGGCAGAAACTAACATTAACAATCCATAGTCAAAAATTATTTCATGACTAATGTTTTCTTTTAATCATTACCATTTGAATTTCTACCTAACTTTTCTGATGATTTATCAGAAATATGACATATGCATAGTTCGTACAAAAGCTTTAATGAATGGCATGTCAGAGATACCTATCTATAATACATTTTCTGTCTAGTCTTACTGCTGAAATGGATGAAGGAAATTGAGTCAGCAACCTAAAGTCAACGTCTTCTTCAAACATGAATCCTTGTGAATTAGAGATCTAAAAAAACTAACAATGAATAATGTGGTAAGGGAGCAAAAACGGAAATATATAGTAAACATCAGTGACATCCCATGAGAAAATTAATGACCTATCTGGAAAAAGAGACATCATCTAAACTTACTCCAGAATCAAGAGGTAATGGATGCCATAATTACTATACAATACATTGAAGACAAAGTTTACGTTTTGAATCTAAGCATACATTTATCTCCAATAGATGTTTGGCAACTTTTGGAAAACTTTCAAGGGATAGGTAAATTTCATTGTGGGGTTAAAGGGAAGAGGGAACCCCACAAAACATCACAGGTTCGGTAGGTGCAATTGTACAACGATAATAAATAAAGATTATAGTAAAGTCATAGAGAGCATGAGAGTTAAAGGATGGAGTCAAGTAATGGAGTCAGACGCAATTCATGGTAGCATTGCTCACCTCAGCCCCGCTTGATAGTCCTCGTGGAGGGGGCTTAGCCGTCAGAGTAGGCGCAGCTGCCTTGTCCTCCTTAGCCACCTTCTCCAGCCACTCTCCCGAGAACCAGGGAGCCTCATTATTTATTGCTAACCACGCATCATATTATTTTAGGGGGATCTGATTACAGAGTCATACATCACAGGAAGGGGCAATACAATTCACTCTTGAACAAGTTTGATCATTCTGGTGTCTCATAAAATAAAACAGACAACTATTCTGGGAGGCATGCAAATCCCCTGATAGCAGACAATAACCTAAGTCACAGGGAGGGGTAGTAACATAGGCAATACAATCAATAGGAGGGGGATGACCTAGGGGTGTGCCCACATTTGTTGTGGGATAAACAGTGGTGTCTGCTTGATCTAGACAGCTGATAATGGCTACCTAACCTTGGTCATCCTTGGGCGGGTTTGACCTCTCTGGTATCTCCTACAAGTAAACAACCACTATCCTTATCAGAAGGGAATGGGTCTTATTTAGGGTGAGTCAGACTATACAGTCTAGATGGCTGATGTTAGGGAGAATAACCTCTGACCTACTTTCGCTGACTGCCTAGTTAACAGTCATTCTCAAGCTAAATCTGGCATATATTTTGGGGAGAGAACTTAAGGGAAATCCTCCTGTTCCCCACATTTCATATTGCATGAACTATGCTAAAAATGCACAGGAAGCAGCTTTGTTGCAGCACATGTACAGTTTCAGTCTATCTATTCAGTCTATCAAGCAACTCCTCATCTTTTTTAGTAATATTTTCCTAGCTTCCCTAGTATGATAGCTTAACATCACATCAAGTAGCCCTCTTTCATCCATGTCTGCTATACATTAAATTTAAAAGCTCCCTCAGTTTACTTTATGTGAATCCCCTATGCCCCAAGGCACACATTTCAAATATAGTTAACCAATACAATGCTTGTGGATCATCACTTCCTGGCATATTTCCAGTGAAAATGTAAAAATCATCATAGGATTCCTGTTCCAAGTCCTAGCACATCTCCGCCTTGGGACTGCTCCTTGTATTTTTTTTCAGGTGTGCTATGAATAGTAGAGACAGTGTGGATAATAATACTTAAATGCGTCTGTCCGCCTTCTTTGGGTTTGTGTCATCTTGTTGCCCTGTTAGTTCCCATGAGATCAGCTATGACTCATGGCAGCCCCATGTAGACCAGAGGGAAGCGTTGCATGTCCCTCTGCCATCTTCATGGCATACACAGGTCAGTTGTTGTGGCCATTATCTGGTGTCAGGTTATGTCAATCTAAGGGGGACATCTCTCAACACTGTGTCAGACACTATTCTATTGTGATCTATAGCATTTTCATTGGCTAATTTTCAGAAGCAGGTTGTAATATCGTTCTTACTAGTCAGTCTGAGATTAGAAACGCTGCCAGAAACTGCTCACTGTGGGTACCTGCCCAGTTGGTATTTGAAATACCTGTCGAATAGTTCCCAGTTCACAGAAGCATTCAATCCTCCCCAAATGATAAACTGACAGGTGTGTGGTACTTTGTTCTTTTTCATATATCAAATCATATTATCATATCAAGCTAATATACTAAGTTTGCATGGTATACGGTCCTTATGCAAATGGTTTCACTAGACTACTAGCTAAAAGGTTGGCAACTGAAACTCACCCAGCACCACAACATAAAAAAGGGCTGACAATATTTTTACATTAAAATTACAATTAAGGAAGCCTCTGGAACGCAGATGCAGTCTGTCTCTGTGAGTGTGAACTGGCTGCACTGCGATGGATTGGTTTATTGTTTTGTGAATATTCACCATAATGAACAAGAATGCTTATTGTTATACTGACTAATGCTTTCATATGTATTTCTGTAAACATATGGAAAATGCTATACCTTATTTCTATTTTCCTAATGATCACTTTGAGCATCTGTTTATTATATCCATACTTATTGGTTATTACTTTGAAAGCATGAGCAAATCTTGAAGGCAACATAAAGCTAATATTACATAGACTGAAGTAGTTGAATAAAAATGAAAGCATTTACATATATATCAATAATGCTCACTAGATTCTGGATCATGACAATCTCAAAGGAAGGGTATAGCTAGAATAAATTATAATTATGATTATGACAAATTAGAATTATACTCGCAATATTAAACCTCTTCTTCCCATGACATCCATGGTAAAGAGTAAATTCTTCTCAATGCGATTGATATTACACTTGGTCATATGACTTGTTTCCACCATTCGAATGTAAGTGATATGTGAAGTCAGAAACATGAAGACTCTTATGTTTCTATTCATCTCCCTGGAGGACTACCATGAGTTCCATGTCTGCAAGTGGACTACATTACATTTGTCTCTCTCCACAGTCAACAAGATACAGTCAACAAGACCCCATCTGGTAGGAGAATCTCTGCTTATGACAACAGCAGAGACTCAATTCAGGTTCAGTGTGGGCTTCAGGGAGATGCTTAAGGTGAGCCAAGGAGAGTCTGGCTGCTGGGGCATGTGTTAAGACTGCCTCAGCCGAAATGTGTCTTTCAAGTGCTGATCTGTATTGGGAGAAATAAGGCCAGAATACTCCTGAAAGGTACCAATGACAAGACTTCGTTTTAAGTACTTTGGACCTATCATCAGGAGAGTCCAGTCGCTGGAGGAGGACATCATGTTGGTAAAGTGGAGGAGTGGAGAAAAAAGGAAGGTCCTTGAAGAGATGAATGGACACAGTGGACCCAGGCACAGGAAGAATTGTGAGGCTGGCAGAGGACCATGCAGTGTTTCCGTCTGTTGTGCATAGGGTTGCTATTGGTCAGAGCTGGCTTGATGGCACCTCACAACTTCCCAAGGGGATCTTCCAATTCCCACTACCAGCAGTAGAATTTCAAGTTACTGTTGCCTCAAACAAGTCCTCAGAATAAAAAGTGGAAGAAACCTAAACTGAGATGTTAGCAGAGCTGGATCAGTTAGCCAAGAGCAAGAAAGCCAGTCTTCCCAAGCAATGGGAAAATGACAAAGGATATTAATAGGCATAGAACAGAAGACAAAATCTAAATGCTCAATCATTTAGAGCAAACCACCCCCCCCCCCAAAAAAAAAACCCAAAAGCAAGCAAACAAAATCACCTCAACCTTGTTAGGAATATGTAGGGAAAAAATAAAATATTAAATGATAACATTTCCTTTACTTTACCAGATTGGAAAATTTCATAGGTTTTCTAAATAGAGTATTGATAAGCCTGTGAGGAATTGAGTACCATATGACTTTGCCATAAACATATTGTTTTTGAAAATGTATTAGAGTCTTGGTGGCATAAAACTGAAATGCACAGAGGCTAACAGAAGGTTAGAGGCTCAAAGCCACCCAGGATCTCTGCAGGAGAAACATCTGGTGATCTGCTCCCGAAAGGATTTCAAAACCAAATCCATTTCGGTGGATCTTGTTCTGACTGATAGGGACCCTGTGGGACAGAATAAAGCCACCCAATAGGGTTTCCAAGACGTCCATCTGTGGGGCAGCAGACTGCCGGATCTTTTCCCCACGGAGCAGTCAGGGCGTTCAAAAGCTCACGTTTCCAGTGAGCATTTGAACCATGAAGATGCATACCGAGCAAACCTTTGGGGGCAATTCAATTCTTTCACAATGAGTCGCTATGAGTTTAAATCAACCCAACAGTATCCAACAACAACACTATTAGGAGATTAAATGTAAAACCGGAAATACAAACCCACAGTCATCTAGTCAGTTTCCATTCACAGCGGTTCTATGGTACCAGGTAAGGCTGTTCCTTAGCGTTTCTGAATCTTTGGAGGGCAGACAGCCTCAGCTTCGTTCCAGGGAGAACCTGATGGGTTTAAGACACTGGCCTTGCAGTTACCCGACCAGCGCTTCACACACGGCGATTAGCCGAATTTCACTCTTCTAAATAGCAAAATACTTACGCAAAATCCTAGGAGAGTCATGGGTATTTATTATAGCAATATTGGTGAGAACTTACTCAGATATCCTTTTCTGTCTCTTTGCTAAAAAATATTGATAACAGATAAAAATAACCAACTCGCTCAAGGAAATACTTGCCCCTGGAGGATAAGATAGGGAAGCACTACAATAGCTTACTGATTTGTCATCAAACCTGCTTCAAGACCCTGATTTCTGATGCCCATTCTGCTCAACTCCCCTCTGTCCATTACCATACAATATCTCAGACTCCGACCATCTTTTCTTTCCTACGATACTGTAGGGTGCAATTCTCTCTTGTATGGTCAGCCTAATACATTTATTATTGTTTCATTACACTGCCTAAAGTCCCTGGTGATCTGTTTGAGACGTGAAGGTGAACGTTTGAAAAGTATCACAGTGAAAAACAGCTGCCTGGGAGCCTCCCTGAAGCCAAATCTTAAATTCATACCTTCCAAGCAGTGTTCCCTTGAAAAATCATTCCACTCTGCTGCTCCAATTTCTTTGACCTACAGTATGGATAATAGTAGTATTTATTTGTAGGATTCTTATGAAGAATAAGATTAGATAATTTCTTTAAATAAGGACACAGACTAAGCCCTCAATAGGTGTCAGATATCAACAACAGTAAATACATAAATAAATTACTCAAACCTCTATCAACAGAAGAATAACAAATGAGCATACAATAATCTGGTAGAATTAAAAAACAGGTGTAGATCAACAATTAAAGAAAATTGCAAACCAAAACATGAGTGAATCATAAACTAAAACTTATAGCTATGTAGTTTACAAACATCCAGTATATGAACACATTCTTCGAGGATCCCAATGAACCAAAACCTGTACATATCTATGGAAAGGGGAAGGGTTCTTTAGGCGTTAGAATGTTATATTCCTAAATTTTCTTTAAAAGAAACATGTATTAATTAACAGATTTTTTTTTCAGAGACCCTTGTGCTTTTAAAAGATTAAAAGAAAAAACAACAATGTGGTAAAACGAAACTGTGTATAACAGCATACGGAGTTAAAATATGCATCTAAAATACCTACTATTTTCATCCCAAACTGCCAAATAATTTGCAAACGAGTATACAGAGTATTTTCAAAAGCACTTTATTTTTAAATTGTGAATGTCGGTTCAGGAACACTCAGCAGGGGTTTATTGCACTACTGAGCAATTTTAAGCTGCAAAGTGAAGAGCCTTTTAACCAATGGCAATGCCAGAGGAAGTTTGGGGGACCAGAATGCTATTCTGCTCACATGGCTAGATTGCATGTGGCTTCATTTAATCTTTTTGTAAATTGATCCATACTGCTCTAGTGAATACATTTCTAGGGATCTTAGGGTATTTTAGATTAGATTGGAAGAAAATATGTTTTCCCAATGAAGTCATGCAACATTATTTATCTGTTTTTTTATTCAAAGCAAGGTCAAATAAATTTCAATCATTTGGCATAGGATTAAAAAGGAACTTTGTCATACTAAACATTCATAAGTATCTCCAAAATATAGTCTTATACCATGTTACTGTGGATAACACAGTTATCTTCAATAACAGGAATTACTATTAGTTCAAAATTCTTATTCTTCAGAAGCTTATTTGATCTTTGAGGACATTAAGTACCATTAAAACCCATTTTCCAAGGTAACGGAGAGAATTGATGACCAGAAAACATAATAACTTTTTATGTAATTATTGTGTTTACTAGATGTAATATATGGTTAACAATTTAGCCTTTGGATGCTGCAGTTTCCTCAATTTCATATGAATTTAGCCTTGTTTCCTTCCACAAACATATAACAAACTTATTGGGTACTAAGTTTTTTGTTAGACTCTTGGAAAACAATGAGACAAATATATTCATCGACATTTGTAAAATAAAGAAAAGTCTGATTATTAATAAAGTATGATCCAAACACTATGGGAGTCCAGAGCAGGGCAGGGTCTGGCACAGTTAGGAATGGCTTCAAGAAGAACAGTCAGTTTACCTGGGAATAAATGAAAGGTGAAAGCTTACTCAACAAACATGTCATGAGAAAAATGTATGTGGAAGTGTGGGCCTGGAAGAAGGTAAGAATGGGTCTGTGGAGACCACAATACAGACTGAAGGAAGCTCAAGACAGGGATTGAGAGTGAGGCTGCAATGACAGAGCAGAGATAGGGAGTGCAAGATTCGGTGTATTAGGCAAGTCGTTGGATTTATCTTAAGGACAATTGATAGCTATCAGAGGATTTAAGGGAAGTCATGTATTATTTTTTCATCTACAAAATATATTCAACCACAGTAAGGAAGACTACATATAAGCCCAAATACAGAACGGTTGTGGGTAGACTGAAAGATATGTAATTTAACATGATGTCTCTGGAGCAGGACATCATGTGTGGTAAAGTAAAAGTTCTGCCAATAAAAAATAAGTAGCCTCGGTGAGCTGGAAAGTGTCTACAACAATGGACTCAAACGTAACAATTGTGAGAATGGCACAGGACTGGCCTTGTGTCCTTCATTGTGCGTAGAGTCACTATGACTCTGAACTAATTTGATGGCACCTAACAACAACAATAACATGCAGATTTATTTTCTTATTTAAAAAATATAAAAGAAATTTGGAAGACCACTCTCTGCCAACCAACTGGAAGACTTTCTTATTTGTGCCCATTCAAATGAAAATGGACTCAACAGAATGTACAAGTTGCTGAGCAAGATCATTCATATCACCTGCAAGTAGAGTAGTATTGAAGATAATTCAAAAAGGGCTGTAGCAGTACATCAACAGGAGGCTGCCATAAACTCAAACTGGATTCAGCAGAGGGTATAGGGGTTATCATCGCTGACCTCAAACGAGTCTTGAGAATACCAGAAAAATGTTCAAAAAAATAAATTAAAAAAAAAAGTTCACTTGTGTTTTGTTGACCCTATAAAACCAGTTGATTGTGTGGCTCATACAAATTATGGATAACATAGGGAAGAATTTGGATTCTAGAATACTTCCTTCTGTTCATGTTTAACATGCACAGGAGCTAGAAGCAGTTGTACAAACAAAACATGGGGATACTATATTGTTTTAAATCAGGAAATGTGTGTGTCAAAGCTATATCCTTTCATTAGTCTTATTCCATCTGTATGCTGAGTAAATAATCTGGAAGGCTGGACTGTCTGGAGAAGAATGCAGCATCAGAACTGGAAAAAGGTTTATTAACAATGCGTGATCTATAAATGACACCCCTTACTTGATGGAAGCAGGGATTTGAAGTACCTGATGATGAAGGGCAAAGACTGCAACATTCAGTACAGATCGCAACTCCAAATAAAGAAAATAAAAATGTTCACAATGGGTCCAATAGGCAACATCATGATAAAAGTAGCAAACATTGAAGTCAGTGATTTCATTTTTATTTCGATCCACAATCAATGCTCAAGAAAGCATCAGTCAGAAATTAAAGGACATATTGCACTAGAAATACTGCAGCACCAAACTTTTTAACATGATCAGAGCAAAGGCACCACTTTCAGGATTCGTCAAGTTGCACCTGGCCCAACCCAGGGTATTTTCAATTGCCCCATATGCACGGGAAAGCTGGAAAATCAATAAGGAAGACTGCAGAAGAGATGATGTACTTGAATATCAAGATGGTTGAGGACTATTGAAAGTATTACAAACTTTCAGAAGGACAAACAAGTCTGTCTCGAGAGAAATGCAGCCAGAATGCTCCTTGCAGTCAAGGATGGCAAGACTTCATCTCACATACTTGGAACATGTTATCAGGAGAGACTCATCTCTGGAGAATGACATCACGCTTGCTCAAGTGAATGAAAATATGGAAGCCACTCAGGGAGAGGGATTGACAGAGGGTCGGATGCTACCGAACAATAACAATTATCCTAAAGGTTGATGGCTTCAACCAACCTAGCAGTGGCATGGAAGAAATGTTTGGTGGTTTATTTCCATAAAGATCACAACCAAGAAAACCCTATGGAGCAGTTACACTCTGTAACACATGGACTTATGAATAAGAATTATTTTAATGGCACCTGGTTTGTTTTAGCTTTATTATATACTTTTAATAATTTTATTACATTTTAGATGAAAGTTAACACAGCAAATTAACTTTCCACTAATAGTGTAGAATACAGTTTTCCATGCTGTTGGTTTCTGTGTAATTTTGTTAGTTCTATGCCCATTTTAACTCTGCCTTCTGTTTTCCTCACCCTTGTTTCTCTGACTTTTCTTGGCATCCCATCTTTTCTTTGGGGAAAATGTTACCTGCTTGTTCTTGCATGGTTATTTATTTTATTTTATTATTATTTTAGCAAATCTATTATTTTATTGGACAAGACCTCAAGGTGAGATTTTAGTGCCAGGTTGAATGGATTTCTTAGACTATTATCTTCATGTTCTTCCGATCTCTATCAGCATACTAAGTCTGGTCTTTTTAATGAATTTGAGTTTTGTTCTGCAGTTTCATCCCATTCTAATCAGGAATGTCTACTGTGTCCCTTGTTATATCAGCCAGGAGTGGTAGTCAGCCACTACCTCGTTCTGATCTCAGGCTAAAGGAGGCTGGGGTTCTTGTGTGCCATCAATCCTATGAAGGAATTGCGTCCTGGATTCTTGGGATTCCTTCCCTATGTTTTGGAGAGAAAGAGCCCATAGTTATAGCTTAAATGACTGCTCCCAAACGTATAAGACCCTAATTGCTACTGAGGTTAGTTTTTGTTTGGGTTACTATTTTAAAATGTCATAAATATCCTTGCAGCTTCGTCTTTGTGCCTTTGATAGATTATTTAGAATAAATTACTAATGCTGAATCTCTATGCAAAATAATAACATTTTAAAGGTATCAAAAGAAAACTTTTGTTTGAAATCCTCTGTCAGGAAGCAGTTTACATTTGTACTGTAACCCCTTTGCTTTCAGATTTTCAAAAGAGTAAACCCCATTTTTCCCCTTTTTTCCTTGAAAACAGGTTAAGCATGCTATCTCACTGCTTCATTTGCATTCTTTTGATTACTTAAGAGTTTGAATCCCTTTATGTTTATTGTAACATGCCTGTTCGGTCAATTTTTCTGTTGGGGTGTTGTAATATTTTGTTTGATTTTAAAAGGTTCCCAGATGTTTTTGTTTAGGCAAAGTACAGGATAACAATTAGAATGATCTATTCAGCCATGAAGAATCGGTAGCGGCAGTTCAAAACTCTAAATGTGTGAAAAAGAGCAACACAGCAAGGTTTCAGATAAAAAATGAAATGTGTGCAAATATTTGATGAAAAAAGTCACAACCATGCAAACTTACCAAGGGCATGCCATAATGAAGTTAAAGCATGCATGGCTGCTATTTTTAATATTCAGTGACTAAAGCGGTAGAACAGGAAGAAGCCCTGGTCTTTGTGAATACAAATACATTTGCTTTGGTTTGAGAGAAAGATCACCTTAGGTGGAGATGTTAGTAATGTCAGTTTTCGATATTCCATTTTGATTCCAAAGTACACATGAGGATAGTGATAAAAATGCCAAATTCCAATAAGAAAGAAAATGAATAATAAATAATATGTAACCCTCTGCTACACACCTACAAATGGTTGACATGATCGTCTGCTCATTGAACAGTAAGAGGTTCAAATTCACCCAGAGGCTAATCAGAAAGGTCTGCCCATCTAATTAAAAATAATCAGCCCCTAAACACCCTATATAAAGTCCAGCTCTACTAGAACACACAGGGAAGTCACCTTGCGTCAGAATTGATTTTAAAGCACCTGGTTTGATTATCGTTTCTTTCTACACAAGAAGTAAGCAGCCTGCCTTGACAGTTGTATGTACTGAGTTCCGAAGGAAATACAATAAAATACCATCACCTGAATAAAGCAAAAACCAGGCCTGCAGCTGTGCAGCCATTTCCATCTCCAGAAAAGCTTATGGGTTACAGAATCAAATCACTCCATCAGGTTTTCTAGCCTACAGTCTTTATGGAAACATGAAAAGCCTTTATTCATTACTTAGAGAACACTGTGCCACCCAGGAACACCTTCACTTAAGAAACAACTATTATCACTGATATTTGGAAACTTGAATCACCCTCAAAGCCCCCTCATTTTCTTTTGTGTATGTGACTATGGGTTATATTCCCTTTAAAAGCATTTCATACGCACACACGGGCTCTCTTTGTTCATTACAGAGCTGCTGAGATTCATCCAGGGTACAATCACTGGTGGTTAAAACTTTTCTTACAAATGCCATACAATAATCCACAACACAGTTTATTTAATCATCAGTCTAGTTAAATGACGGATATTTGGGTTGTTTGAAATTTTTGATTATTATAAATAAAGTTGCTATCTATATTTGTATATGTGTATGTGTACGTGTATGTGTATATAAGCGTTTTTAATTTTCCTAGGTATATATCTAGGAGTGGAATTGTTGGGTGCTACAGTAGATATAGCTTTTATATTTTGAAAAATGCTAGTGTTTTAAATTGCCTATACAATACGTTTTCCACCAGATGTTTAAGAATTTCATTCACTTCACATCATTGCCAACACTTGATGTGGTCATTTACTTATTTAGTTATCTATCTATCTATAGGCATTCTAAGGGATATAGTAGTAATTTTAATTGTAGTTTTAATTTGCATTTCCTTGGTGCTGAATGATGTTGAAAATATTTTCTTGTGATAATTGGTCATGGTTACATTCTAAATTGTATGGTTTTCTATGCCAGGAATTAACTGAAGAAGAATTATATCACATTCATTCTCAAAAAGAACATTTGAAAAATGTTCTGATATATAATACTCTCAGTGACAGAGTAATAGCCATACACCTCCAGGAGTCCTGTTTCATAGATTTCAAATTTATGCACTAACCACTTATTTCAAAGATAAAGAAATTAAATATTTTTAACAACTTCTCCAGTCTGAAGTTGTTCAAGCACATAATAAATATTTATTGATAATTCCTGGTGATTGGAATGCAAAATTTGAAAACAAAGAAGGCTCCTTAGTTGCAAAATATGTCTTTGGTTATTGAAAAGACATAGGAGATCTCATGAGAGAATTTTATAAAACCAATGACTTATTCACTGTACATACCATTTTTCAACCAGACTTACAATCTCAGAAATCCACAGGGCAATTCTACCTTGTTGGATCAGGTTCCTGTAAGTCAGAATCTACTTCATGGCAGGGAGTGTTCTTGTTGGTTTGTTTGTTTTTTATTCATGTGGATGTTATCAGATACAATGCACAGAATTAAAATTGACCATGTGTCTAACGAGGGCAGTTCTACCCTGTCCAACAGGTCACTGTCAGTCAGCATGGGATCTATGGCTATCCGTTTGTTTGTTTCTTTGTTTATTTTTGTGGAAAGAAATGTTTTTATTGACTCTGCAAAGGCAGTTGATGTGTTGATCATAATGAACTATGGGTAGTATTGAGATGGAGTGGAATTCCTGAGCATGAATTGGTGGTACAGGTGTTAGGCTCTGTAGTTCAGAGAAATAAAACCAGTGCCACCCTTATCTGTATAAGGAAAAGCTTGGTTTCACCAAGTAATCTTATATCATGAAAGCATCCCAACCCAGTCCAACTTCAGTCCATAGGTCCCAGGCTAGCTGGAGCCCTCTTCAGATTCAGTAGCTTCTGGCTAATGATGCAAAAAGGTGAAGCAGGATGCAAAGATCACAGGCTTGTGACTGCAGATCGGGTGGATTCAAGGTCAGTGGGAGCAGAGCAGGGTGCAGATAGTAGCTGGGAGATTGGCTCTCCGGGTCAGCACTCTACATGGAGCTGCCCCTGGAGGCACACACAGAGTTCCAGCAAAGATGAGGGTTAAGGAGAGGGAGGGAGAGAGGGAGGGAGGGAGGGGGAGAGAGAGAGAGAACAGAAGAGAACAGAACAGTAGAGAACAGAACAGAAGAGAGAGAGGATTTTTCTTATAAAAAGGTAACACTATCAGGCAGTGACCTGATTGACAGGTTGGTTTCTATCCCTAAACTTTCATACACATTCAAGTTGATGTGACATCTAACTACAAAGCATCTAATAACAACAGCACCATGTGAGTATCAGTCTCCTTGACCCATACTCAGAGGACCTAGATGGTACTTGTCTCCTTCTCTGGGAGAGATCACATTAGAAGGTCCTAGATAAAGTGATTGTGTGTGGGTGGGTGGGGCAGGTGGAACAAAACTCAAAATTACTTAATATAAAAACAGGTGCAACCATAAAACCATGGCCCTTAGTCACCCTTCCCACCTGAAATTGCGTTCACCCACTGAGATAAAGTTAGTTTATTGTACCAACCTGGCCAATAAACACACGTGGAGTTAATTGAAGGGCAGAGAGATAAATGGCTTGGTGAGCCTCACCTTTCTAGTTCTTGGGTCTCTTGCTTTGTGATGTTCCAACCAGGGCGCAGCTGCCTTAGTCAGTTCCCTGCTTCAGCTTGCAAAGCTCACTTCCTGCAAGACATCCCCGAGGAGAAGCCACATGGTCCTAGCCTGATACAGACTTGGGTGCTGGAGCAGCCGTGTGGAGACCCTTGCCAGTGCTGAGAGGCTAACATGTTCACTGATTCAGCTTTCCTCCTGCAGTCGGCATCATTGCGTGTGTTTTGTGAGATGGAGGAGGACTTAGTGGATTGGTGTCAGACATATGGGTTAATGTTGGACTTGTGGGCTTGGGCAGCACTGGGTTGGGATGTTTTGTTCTCTTAACTTTTATATAAAACTCTTACACATGAGTTTCTGTGGATTTGTTTCTCTAAAGTACCGAGACTAACACACACACTGGTCTCAATTTTAGGCAAATAATAGACAAATGTCTAAGGGGAACAATAGTACTAGTGAGGTATGCAATTATTAGAATAATCACCAACATGATATCAAGAGGGAAGTATTTAGCCAAGGACAATGTTCAGAAGTATTAGGATAATAAGCAGAATGATATTATGAAACACAGGGAAGTGTTGGACGAGAGTTGGTATATTGGGGGGACTTCAGTGAATGAAACAACCCAAAAGCTGTATGGGTTGTCAAATGTAAATCTGATGATCTACTCTTTAAACTTCACCCAATTCATATTAAGATGCTTAAAAAATTATCACGTTGTCTTTTTTTTTTTAAATCATTTTGTTGGGGGCTCATACAACTTTCATCACAATCCATACATACATCAATTGTGTAAAGCACATTGGTACATTCATTGCCTTCATCAGTCTCATAACATTTGCTCTCCACTTAAGCCCCTGATATCAGCTCTTCATTTTTCCTCCTTACTCCCTGTTTCCCCCTTCCTCATGAACCCTTGATAATTTATAAATTATTATTATTTTGTCATATCTTACACTGT
>NW_022103900.1:43715843-43767095 GCF_000313985.2 Echinops telfairi
AAACAAAAACCAGAACCAGTGATACTCATATATGTATAATAAAGAACTTTATATCAAGCAACCCTTTATATCAAGAAGGTGACCAGCCCATTTCAATTTAGTAAGTCCATGAATGCATGGCTAGCCAGAGCCCTGATATTTTCTAAAACTGTTTTGCTTCTGCACACAAATACATGCTTGTCAGTATTCCTTTCTATGGTATCTGTTATATAATTAGCACTCCTGTACTGCAATATTTATTTATTGGTCTCTAAGAGAATTGTTTTTAATTATAAGATATAGAAAATTCTATAAAAATCAAACACATCAGCAAATATTTCTTTTGCCTGCCGTACCCCCATCATGTTACTTTGTATGCTGCAGTATAAGTTGAAAAGTACAACCCTTAGTGAATGATCAGCGTTTTGTATGTGTTAAAAATAGGACTCCTAAATCAAATTTCTACTTATTTGTCGAGGTGGAAGACACTTTATTTCTTAGAAATTTGAACATATATATTCTATGTCGTTCTGGGGAAAAACACATAAAAAGTACAGCTGTTTCAGAGAATATAATTTCTAGTATTAGGTCAATTAATACCTATTTATACCATAGAGTTCATGTTCCAGAATGAGTGAGCAAGAGTGTCCATTTATTACTCTAAAATGTCATTAAAGTGGAGACCCAAAACCCTTCTATAGACAATTAGACATCCTCCCCTTATAGAAGTGTCACAAGAAGAGATGAGCCAGTCAGCATGCAGTATAGCAAAGATGAAACATACAACTCTCCTCTAGTTCTTTAATGCTTCCTCCACCCCCTACCTCCACTATCATGACCCTAATTCTACCTTACAAATCGACTAGACCAGAGCATGTACACAGATACAGATAAGAGCTGGAAACACAGGGAACCCAGGACAGATGAACCCCCCAGGACCAATAATGAGATTAGTGATACCAGGAGGGTAATGGGAAGGAGGGGAGAAAAAAGGGAACTGATCACAATGGTCTACATATATTCCCCTCTCAGGGGGAGAACAACAAAGAAGTGGGTGAAGGGAGATGTAGGACAGTGTAATACATGAAAAAATAGTAATAATTTACAATTTATCAAAGGTTCATGAGGGAGAGGCGGGGAGAGAAAAAAATGAGGAACTGATTCCAAGGGTTCACGTAGAAAGAAAATGTTTTGAAAATGATGATAGCAACAAATGTACAAATTTGCTTGACACAATGGATGCATGGATGGGTTTTGATAAGAGCTGTATAAGCTCCCCATAAAATGATTAAAAGATAAACAACATCGCTATATTAAACATAGAGGTATTGAATTTCTTTCTGGCTATGATGAAGTAATTATAGTGGAACTTCTTCCCCATATTAAATAAAATACTGGGGAAAACTTAAACAACTGTTTTTAGACATTGGTCCATAGAGAACCCAATATTTTAACCTTTGAGAAAAAGGATATAAAAGCGATGAGCCAAACTATGACCATATCTACTTTCCTGAATATATGTTTATACGATAGTATTGCATAAAGAACAAAGCCCTTTTATTATTGTCAATTAAATTCTGAACAATATCTACCCTGGAGGAAGCAATAGAATTGCCCCACAGCGTTTCAGAGGCTGCAAATCTTGACAGAAGCACGTGTCCATGTCTATCTCATGTCGGGCAATTAGTGAAGCTCAACCCAGGAGGTTTCATTTAGCAGCCAAATGCTTGCCCACTGTGCCATCTGACCTGCTCGTCGTTCAGTAAGGAAAGGGGCACTGCTTTTTATTTCTGAATATTCTCAGTACACTATGGGGGCATTCTTAAAAATTAAATATAAAATAGAGAATTTGTTATGCAAAACAGGTATTCTACAAAAATTTCTGCAAGAACTGTACATGAAACTACACTGCACTGGTTTCGGTTTACCAGCAAGCCGCTCTATTTGTTTGTGCCTCTCTTTTGATGACTGCCACATTGGTTCCAAAATTCCAAACCAAACTGCTATAGAGTCGATGCTGACTCACAGGATAGACTTTCCCCTGTGAGTGTCTGAGACTATAACTATTTCTTAAGGGATGTAGAAAGCACCATCTTTCTCCCTTAACATTAGAGTATTTTTAAAAAGAGGCATGAATAAATGGAGAGGCATGTTGCTTATAAACCGGTAAATTTAAATCATTAGGTAATTCTCCCAAATGCATACGTAAGTCAAATAAAATCCTGATCAAACCCCCAATTCTATAATTTTTGTATGAATGCAAATGACTGAGTAGCCTAAATATTTTAAATAAAAGAATCAAATTTTTAAAAACTTCATGCTATCTCAATTTAATATGATTACAAAACTATATTGATTTGGACAATGTGATACTGGTATAAGTAGATGTGTTTGTCGATTAAACAAAATATAAAATTTAAAGGTAGACATTAATATATAGATTTAGAATCAGTTATAGTTTTAAAATGTATCAGGATGGTTCAATGAGAATATAAAAGTCTTTCTTTAAAGGTATGCTGTAAAAGTGGAAATCAAAAACTTGAAAACAACCAAGCAAAAAATCATTTACTTTTGCCTAATATTTTATACAAAATCGAAATAAATTATTTATAAATCTAAACCAAAACTCACTGCCATCAAGTCAATGTTGACTTATCAAAACCTCCTGTGGATTTCTAAGACTGGAACTGTTTACAAGAGTAGAAAGTTCAGTCTTTCTCCCATGGGGCTGCAGATGGTTTGACCTGCTGGTGATGTGGATCGCACTCAACGCATAAGCACTACACAACCATGCCTCACAATTATAGATCTACATGTGAAAAATTTAAACACATTTTTATATTAAAATTTAAAATTATGTTTAAACTAGGGATATAGGTAAATTGAACACAAAGCAAAACAAACAAACCCAAAACAGAAAAATAAACTAGAAGTCAAAACTAAATGATACTATTTTAGAAACACAATTAGGAAAATAAGCAGTTAAGTCACAATCTAGGAGAAAATACTTGCAGATAGATAGATAGATAGATAGATAGATAGATAGATAGATAGATAGATAGATAGATAGATCTGAGAAAGAATTAGAACGCTTATGGTTCATAATGAGTAAACAACAACAAATGACCAGGAAAGTGGATTAGAAGGAAGGGCGGGAATGTAGTGCTGCCCTCATGGATTTGTTGTGGTTAGACTCCAGAGAGTCCATTCTGACTCACAGTAACCCTATGTGCAATCAAAACACTGCCCAGCCCTAAAGCAGCCACTGGGTCAATACAACTCAAAGAGGTCTTCTTTTTTGTTGACCCTGCACTTCATCAAGGGTGATGAAGTTCTCCAGGGATTGGTCCCTCTTAATAAAGTCTAAAATAATTGAGACAGTCTTGCCATCCTTGATTCTAAGGTGCAGTTTGGTTGTTCTCCCTGACAGATTGGTTTGTTCTTTCAGTAGTCCATGGAGTACTCAATATTCTTCTTCACTACCATAATTCAAAGGAACTTATTTCTCTTTCGTCTTCCGTATTTAATGTTCCACATTCATGTATGAGATGACTGAAAATGCTATATCTTAATACATACCGACTGCCATCTTTGCTTTTTGCAGCCTATTTGCCCACCGAAATCATCATTTGATTTCTGGGCTGTTGTACCATGGCTTCATTGTGTATCCAAGTAAAATGTGACCCTTTAACAAATTGATCTGATGGTCAGCATAAAGTCATTTGAAAACAAAGTTTGGGTATTCATATATTGAAGTCCAATGAAGAAAATTTCACATAAATCCATGGGGAAATGTGTATAATGTAAAAATAAAGAAAATTTGAAACTAAGATATTCATAGTATACTGAAAAATAGAAAAATCTTGATGTACCAAATCTCTCATTTCAACTGAATCACCCATATGCAATATATCAATTTTAATTTTAATGGGTTGTTAAGTTGAATGCAGTGTCTAGTTTGTTATATTTAAATGTTTAAGCTATCATAGAAGAATTATGGAGTTTTTATAGATATAAAGTAAAGTAAAAAGAACAGAAGAAATTATATAAAAAAGAAACATTTAAAATTAAAAAGGTGATGTTATCATGAAGTATATAAATTTCATAATTAAGGCAAATATGATAAATTATTCTAATTAAATAATGATCATGGATTCTCATTGGGTAAATGGCATGGAATATGTATCTCTCCTAGCTGCACTGGGAGAAAGAGAATCCACTCTATCTGATTCCATAAGGCAGAGACATCCCTCCACCCTACAGCCTTCTTGACTACATTCTGATACCCACCACTGCTCTCTGGTGTTTTCTACAGCCCATTGCAATGGCCACACAGAGCACACAGATCATACTCATGCTTAAGACGATTTAGTAGGGAATTTTGTAGATTACTCACAAGCTAGAATGAGAAACATTAAGAATACCATCATTGATCCACAGCAATGTCTCTCCTCAGGGAGCAACCAAGTCTCCCTTCAGTCCTCAGCCTCTTATCTACCAAGTCCCTTGGCCTCTGCTTTGATGGGCCAGGAAGCTTGTCTGCTGCTCTACCTCACAATCTCCTCACTGCAACTTTGCTCTGTTTCATGATTTCCTTGCCTCAAACTCTAGTCTCTATGTGGCTCCTTTGCTTTGTCTCCTGGTCTCTGCCACAGCTTCTGGTGCCTCTGGTTTCATCCTCCACAGCTCTGGGTAGAGATTGCTACTGTGCTCCATTGGGAGCTCTTCTCCCTTAATAGTTCTGAGATTCTCTCTGTTTTTGCTTCTGAGGTAGCTCTCTTATAGCCTGAGAAAAGGCAACCAAATTGACCAATCCCAATCCCCTACATTAGTGTTTCACCCACCCTATATTTGCACAAAAACTCTTTCAAATGTTGAAAAACAAGGATGTTACTTTGAGGACTAAGGTGTGCCTACCCCATGCCACGGCATTATTAATTGTCTCATGTGCATTTGTAAGTTGGACAATGAATAAGGAAGACTGGAGGTGAATTGATGCCTTTGAATGATGGTGTTAGTGAGAATATGGAAAATACTGTGGATGGTGAAAAGAACAACCAAATCTGTTTGGCAAGAAATACAGCCAGAATGCTCCTTAGAAACAAGATGGCAGGACTTAGCCTCATATATTTTAGACATGTTGTCAGGAGAGAACTGTCCCCAGAAAAGGACATACTGCTTAGTAAAGCAGAGGGGCAGTGAAAATGAGGAAGGGCCTCATGAGATGGATTGATCCAGTGACTGCAATGATGAGCTCAGACTCACGAGCAACTGTGACGAAGCTGCGGGACTGGGCAGGATTTCATCTCATAGCACTGCTCAGAGTTGCTGTGGGTTGGAATGGACTCAATGGCACCTGACAACAACAACATTTGCATAGTTCTACCAACACAATTTATAGAGACATTGTCCAAGGAGCCCTAGTAAGAAACTTCACTGTACCACACTTAAACATCTTTTCCTGGGAAGCTACAGCCACCTTGGTTGTGGGCTCATCAAAATCTTTAGAATGTTTGCTGTAGACACCAAGTAAAGGTTTATCCAAGAATATCAAATTTAATCTTTAAATCATTCTGTGTCACCTACTAGCTGTCTCACTTTGTTTCAGTTAATGATATTCTGGACTATTGTTAATCTATAATATAAATGATAGGGAGATTTTAATATCTACTTCATAAAGTTGTCCTAGAGATTACCTGGGTTAAAAGATGTAAATGGATGAGAATATAGCCTGTTTATAGTAAAGACTGCACTAATATTGTTACAGAAGAGTCCAAAGAAGAAATGTTTGAAAACTGGGAAGGTATTCCCAGTATGAAGGCAGAAAAACTGTGCATGAACCGAGTCTGACAGGTCTGGAATTATTTTATAGCATCTACACATACGTTTTTAGGATCTCAAAATATTTTCCTAAGTTATGGGCCTGGCATTTAAAATATTGCAGAAAATTTGAGGGTCCCCAGGGAATCAATACTTCATTTAATGTTATTAAATCCTGATTTTAAGCATGCATTTGTTCTGTTCTACTGGAGGATATTTAAAGTTAAAAGAATCAAGCCTCCAAGGACAAAAACAATAGCAACAACAACAATAACAACAAAAACTCTTCAGTTGAATCATAAAGAATCTCAGTTTTTGACTAAATTATCTGTGCTTGAACAAGCAGCAGGTTGTTTTCTCTTTAAGAAAATACGAAGATAAGCTGAATAAGGTATTCTATGCTAAAATATTTGAGAGCGCTACTTGCCCTTGTGACAGTCATTTCTAATCTCAATGGGTGAATAGGAGAAGAAATGAGAGTGACAGGAGAGGGAGGTCAAGCCACCTGCTTAGTTTCCCACTGTGATAATAGATTAAAGATTTCCTTACAGGGAAATGCATTTCACATTTGAAAGCAGTATAGGACAAAGATGAAAAAGAGAAAATAATCAAAGGGTTATATTCATGATATAGGCTGCCATTGCATTGATATTTCTGTGGGAAAAAAATAAGAGAAAAGAGATTCAAGAATATTTAAAGTGTGTATATAAAAACCTTGACAAAAAGATGTGCAGAGAGTTATTAAAAGAAGATATGTAAGAATCTGACACTCAAAAGTCATATAATTTATCAAAGTAGAAAGCAGAGGAGTAAAAATGTCTTGCTTTGCATATTGACAGGAAAGGAATATCAAATACGTTCGAGAAAGGAATGAGAAATGCGGAGCTTTTAAGTGTGGTGTATTGCCTCTCATTCATACTCAGAAAAGTTTTAATTGTTTTGAGCCTTCATTGTGGATGATGAGTATTAGCCCATAGAGAATTTTATCAATTTTCCCTTCTAAAATAGCAAGACATAACCAAGCAAGATGCAACTTACATGCCATAGATGGAAGGGAGATGGTAAGACAGAATCAACATAAACTTTGTCTGTAGTTGGACTTTCATATTCAACCTTAAAGACGTTGCCAATGACTAGAGGTGACTTTCTAATCCTTCTTACTTCTGTTGAGTCTCCTGTAAAGGAGTAAATACTCTGCCTGTCCCCCCCTTATCTTTGAGTATGCAAAGAAGAAGTACAGGTTGTAAGAGGGCTTTGTAACAATGAGAAAGTAGTAGATGAAAGGAAGAAAGGAGTAAACACAATTTGAACAAAGACCTGGTCTAGAAAGGAATAATTTGAGGAAGCAGAACTTGAAAGTGTCCCTAAGAGGAAAATGGAAGTCACAGTGAGAAAAGGAGATAAATCATATGGCTTCTTAATACTTGAAAAACCAGGCATTTTGCATGATGATAAACATATAGATTAATATACAATATATATATTCCAGAAAGTTTATAGCAAACAAGTCTTCCTTCAAAAAAGGATGTGGCTGTTGAAAGAAAAATTGAATGGAGTTAGGGAAGGGAGTGGGAAACCAAGCAATTGGATTTCTGAATATGGAGAGCGTGGTTGGACCTAATTAACTTAATAGAATAGAAAAGATCAGCAAATGCCTCACAGTTGTAAACAAAAAACATTAAACAGAAAAAGAAAGGTATACTGACTTTAAGAAAAATAATCACAGTGATACAAACACTTGAAAGTCAAACATATAAAAAACACTTCGAGACAACTATTCTAGAAAAATGTAAATAAAATAAATAAATGCATGAAGAGAATAAAAAAAGATTATGGGAAATACACTGTTAGCATACAGTTATTCAGTTTTCAGTAATTGATATTCAATTTTTGTAGAAACGTTGGACTGGCTCATGAGAATTGGATTGTAAATATGTAAAATATGTAAATATTTTTAAATAAACTGAAAGATTCAGTTTATAAAAAAGAGAGATAATAGATATGAAAGTGCTCTACAATGAATATCATTATAGATGCTAGGAATGTTGAAAGCAGTACCCAAAAATATTTCCAATTCTTGCCTCATATCTTCTTATATGTATTTCATTTCCTGCATAAGGTCATTTATAAAATATAAGAACTTCCATATTGAATGTATTTTCTTTCAATGTACCCTCTTTGAAGACATTGCCTTTCAGAATTTGTATATAGTGGTGATTTATTCGCCTGCTTTTCTGTGTTTATGTTTATTGTTTTTGTCATCCATTTAAGTTTAAGGATTCTAAAAGCAGGAAACATATTCATTTACATTTATTTGTTTCAAAAATGTAAAGGCTATATGATAATGATTGCTGGAGATTCACTAGGCAATATTTAAAACAATTCCATTATGGAAAATAAGTTCAATTTCAATTTGTTATCCAGCTTTTATCATCTAATAAAGTTCATCTAAAACTGAGCAAATCTTTAAAATTTGTACTCCACTCTACACTACCAGTCACATATTGCCCTTGCTTACTGATTGTCTTTCTGTAAATGCCACTTTCATTGTATTGCAAAACAAATGAACAAAACCCTTCAATAACTCCAAATCACATACTAAGTATGAATCCAGAATTCATAGCTTTCAAAAATGCCATCCAGTAGCCTTTGAATGATCGCTATCACATTATGGTAAGATTGTTTGTGGTAGTGATGATTCCAAATTTTCAATAGAATAAACATTCATTATGATACTTGTTTTTTTAGAATAATTTCTAAGAGACCATTTTAGAACCAATAGAGAAATCAAGGTAATGTTAAATATACATTAGAATGGAAGAGAAAACAGGATATTTCCTAAGTTTTGTCAATCATTATCCTTAAATTATTGTTTCCTCCAGATCTCAATTGCCATTGTGTGAGTTCAGGCCATAGTAATCATTAGTTTGTATTAGCAAGGACCATTAGCATGGTCATCATTAGTCTATATAAGAGTTGGTCTACGATTTTAATTTTTATTTTAAGTTTTATTTTTCCCCAACAGTTTCAATGCTTCAGAAAAGGCAGTTTTTCTAAATTGTTACATAATTGTACTTAAAAACAAAACAAAAAACAAGAAATGTCTTTTATATCTATCTCTATATTATTTTCTAATTAAAATCCATTTCTTACCAGTGTACCTAAATTCTTTGCTTATGTGGTCTCCAGTCACTTTGATATTTCTTTTGCACACTGGCCAAATGATTGAACCTACTGCCATGGCCGTGACTGAGCAAGATTTTGTGTTATCTCCAGACCTTTGTACATATTTTCTCTTCCTCACACTGCTCTCTCTCCATTGTGAACACCTTTCAAGATAGGCTTGATCCTACCTTCTCCAAACACATGTATACTACTCCTTTCAGGAAACTTTATATAGCTACCACATTGAAGCTTCATTGGCATTATGCTGTTGTTATTGTTAGGTACTACCCAGTCTGCTCAGATCCATAGCATCCCTATGCATAACAGAAGGAAACACTGCAAGGTCCTGTGCCATCCTCACAATGGTTGCTATGGGGCAGCCCATTGATATGGCCCCTATGTCCATCCATCTCATTGAGGGCCTTCCTTTTGCTGTCCCTCTACTTTACCAACTTGATGTCCTACATCAGCAACTTGTCTTTCTTGACAACATGTCCAAAGTGTATAAGACAAAGTCTTGCCAACCGTGCTTCGAAGAAGCACTCTGCCCCTACTTCTTCCATCACAGATCTGATCATCCTTTTAGCAGTACATGGTACTTTCAATATTCAAGTGAATCTATTCTTCTACGGTCTTTCTTATTCAATATCCAACTTTCACATGCATATGAGGCAATTGAAAATTTCATGGCTTGACTCAGGCACACCTTCGTCTTCAAAGTAACCTCCTTGCTCTTAAATACTCAAAAGAGATCTTTAAAAAAAGAGAGAGAGATCATATACAGCAGATTTACCTAATGATATGCATCTTTTTGACCTCCTGACTCCTGCTTCCATGACATTGGTTCTGGATTCAAGAAAGACAAAATCCTTGACAACTTCAACCTTTTCTCCATTTATCATGATGTTACCTATTGGTCCACTTGTAAGGATTTGATTCTTCCCTACATTGTAATCCTTCTGAAAGCTACAATCCTTGATCTTCATCAGCAGCTTCAATTCCTCCTCACTTTCCACAAGCAAGGTTGTGTCACCTGCATCTTTCAGACTGTTAATAAGCCTCCCTCCAATCCTGATGCCATATTCTTCTTCCTATAAGCCAGATTATCTGATTGCTTGCTCAACATACAGATTGAATAAGTATGCACACCTTTCCTGATTTTAAATCATGCAGTATTCCTTTATTCTATTTGCACAACTGCCTCTTGATCCATGTACAAGTCCCGAATGAGTACAATGAGGTATTCTGGAATTGCCATTCTTCTCAAGGTTTTACACAGTTTAATGTGGTCCATCCAGTTGAATGCCTTTGCATAGTCAATGAAATATACATAACATCTTCCTGCCTTTCTCTGCTTTTAGCTAAGATCCAGCTGACATTGGCAATTATATCCTTTGGTCTCTTCCAAATTCAGTCTGAACTTCTAGCATTCCCCAGTCAATGTATGGTTGCAACCCTTGTTGGATGACCATAAGCAACATTTTACTTGCATGTGATATCAACGACAGCGTTCTATAGTTTGAACATTCGGTTGGCTCACCTTTCTTTGGAATGGGTGTAAATTGGCTTTAAAGGAATTCCAAAGCAACATATCAGGGGGTACCAAAATGCTTTTTCAAAGCTATGTATTTAATTTTTTTTTTTTTTTTTACAAAACAGCCTAATTCACCTTCAAAGTACTCTCCATTCACTTAATAATGGAATCTGTGATTCCATTCTTGGAAACATTTTTCAAACTCATCTGTTTGGATAGCTGGCAGCACCTCTCTCATTTTTTCTTCTTCACCTCTTCTTCATCAGTCATCAACTCACTGCCCTTTCTTGTCTCTCTTCATTGGTGGAAACACAAAGAAGTCCCATGGAGTGAGGTCATATGAGCAAGGTGTGTAGGGCAAGACAGGCATGCTGTTTTTTACCAAAAACTGGCGCACTGAGCTGTCTGTGTAAGCAGGTGCATTGTCATGGTGGCAGAACCAGTACCCCATCTGTCACAAATCAGGCCTTTTATGTTGCACACTGTTACACTATCTTTTCAGAACCTCTAAACAGAAAGCTTGATTAACAGTCTAACCTGGTAGAACGAACTCCAAATGCACTAAAAGTTGACATTTTCATCCTTTCGGGAAGTTGACAGACTTCCAGAACAAGGTTTGCTATCAATTGATATTTCGCCTTTTTTGAAACAAGAAAACCACTCAGACACTTGAGTTTTTCCCATAGCACTGTCCTTGTCAGTTGTGTTCAACATCACAACAGTTTCTGTGGCTTTTATCCAGAAAAGGAAACAAAATTTCACAGCTGCATGAAGTTCTCTTAAATTAGCCATCACAAAAAAACAAGGTTCCAGGGAAATTGCTTTCATGAAAAAATTCACTGTGACCAGAGAGACCCTGCCCAGGCAATGCCACTGGGTAAGCTAACTCAGAGAAAGTTGCCTAAGGCTCACCTAGCAGGAGAAATGCCGTACTACAAACGCTTTGCCCAGCGGAGCTTTTTTCTGATTTTTTTGGGGGAGGGTACCTCCTCATATACTCTATTTTTGCTTCTATAATACTGCATTGAAATTAGACTTGTATACATTTATGTCAATACAGACCATAAAAGATGGGGAAGAGAGTCTGTAAAGAGCTTAATTTGGGGTCAAATAGAAGCAAAAATATGTTTGCTTAGTAAATAATTAAATAAATGTAATAACTAGATACTTGAATCTTACATTGGGAAACTTTCTCTAGATGAGCGCATGGAAAGATCAAAAGGCTGTAGGGACTCAGGTAGTTTTCCATGCAATCAAAAAGTTGGATCTTAACAAATGGTGTTTCTCTGAAGAAGTCAGTTTGCATTTCTAGGTTTAAGTTACTATCTCCATAAAAGGGTCCTAGTTAAATGAGCTCTGTTTTGTTACTTTAAGTGATCTTCCAGTTCCAAACTTTTTATATTCTATTTTTGTTTCCATGATGAGATATTATCTCTCTCATTAGAGCTCTTCTAACCTTTGTCCAAGAATCTAAATTCCCTTTGTATATGTTAAAAACTTGTTACCAACCTGCCTTTTTGTTCAGAATTATCTATGGATTAGTTTATACATAATTTATTACACAATTTATCATTCAAACTGGAACACATTTGAAAGGTAAATCGTGAAACCAAAATCAATCCCAATGCCATCCAATTGATTTCCATTCATAGTCACTTAGTGGTTACATGTTGGGCTGTGTGGTACTTACATAATTTCATGTCCACTCAATAAATAGAATGAAGGGGTAGAATCTAACTTGTCAATCAGGTCACAGCCTCTCTTCTTCACTGGATGCGGGACACACTCTCTATCTCTGCTTCACCTTCTTGTTGACAAGCCACATGGAGCCAGGCTGATGGCAGCCAGAGCCCTGGAGATGCTTCCAATGCCACTGGATCCACAAGACGTTTCATCCACTGGCCTATGATCTTCCTACATTAGGCTTCACTGCATGTGCTGCATGAGTCTGAGGAAGAATTTATGAAGTAGTAATGGACATGGACTTGATCTGGCCTGGGCTGGTATGTTTATTCAACATACAATTGCTCTTTGATATAAAGCACTTCCTTATACACATATTAGTGTCTCTGTATTTGTTTCTCTAGTCTGTCCAGCCTAACATAGCCTGCTAACCACAAGTTTAACAGTTTGAAACCAACAGTTTCCCTGAAGAAGGTAGATGAGGCTTTCTACTCCTGTATGTACTTCCATTTTTGGAAACCCATAGAGGCAGTTCTACCCTGTCCTATAAGGTCCTTATGAGTCAGAATCAACTCGATGCCAGTGTGTATAGGGTTTCTGAAGTGGTAAATTTATGAGAAGATAGCTTCCTCTTGGAACAGCTGGTGCATATGAACTACCCACTATGTAGCTAGCAGCCCAACATTTAACCAACAGCTCCACAATAGGCACCATTAATAATTCGCACGGAGCTTTTTCATCAGTGCAAAACCTTAGAAAAGTTTTGGGGGCATAGAAGAACATTAAAAAGAGAGAGAGAGAGAATAATAGTGACTGGGCCTTACAGTTTACTTCCTTAATCTGTTATTGTTAAGTGCATTCCAGTGTGTTCCAATCCATATCAACCCTCTGTTCCACAGAAGGAAACACTGCCTGGTCCTGCGCCATCCTCACATTATTCCTGTGCTTGAGCCCATTGTGCAGCCAGTGTGTCAATGCATCTTGTTGAGGGCCTTCCTCTTTTTCCCCGACCTACTACTTTGCCAAACAGAATGTCCTTCTCCAGGGACTTGTCTATCCTACCAACACATCCATGTCTTGCCATACATACCTCTAAAGAATATTCTGACGACATCTTCTAAGACAATTAAAAAAAATTTTTTGACAACCATGGTACTTTCAATATTCTTTACCAGCACTGTAATTCAACCGTATTGATTCTTCTTCAGTTTTCCTTATTCAATGTCCAACTTTCACATGAGGTGATTTAAAAATTCCCGTCAGGTACCTATCACTCCTCAAAGTAACATCCTTGCTTTTCAACACGTTAAAGAAGCCTTGTGCAGCAGATGAACCCAATGCAAAGTGTCCTTTGATCCCTTGACTGCTGCTTCCATGAGCACTGACTGGGTATCCAAGCAAGATGAAAACCAAGCAGGAAAACATCAATCTTTACTCCCTTTATCATGATGTTGACTATTGTTCCGTTTATGAGGATTTGGGTCTTTACATTGAGTTGTAATCTGCACTGAAAACTTCGGTCCTTGATCTTCATCAACAAGTGCTTCATTTCCTACAAGCCATGTTATGTCATATCTGTTTATCACAGGTTGTTTTTTTTCTTGCAGTACACTTTATTTATTCAATTTAATATACTCATAATAATATTCTATTGATATTTATATGAGGAAATTAAAAAGGGCTTTGCATAAATAAAATTTAAAATGTCATTATATTTTCCTATGAACATTTTACAATGTTCCTCATATTTTTCTAATTTCTTATGCTTTTTTAAAAAAATCATTTTATTAGGGGCTCATACAACTCTTATCACAATCCATACACACATCAATTGTGTAAAGCGCATTTGTACATTCATTGCCCTCATCATTCTCAAAACATTTTCTCTCCACTTAAACCCCCAGCATTAGGTCCTCATTTTTCCTCTCCCTCCCCCTCCCCCCTCCCTCATGAGCCCTTGATAGTTTATAAATTGTTATTTTGTCATATCTTGCCCTGTCTGACGTCTCCTTTCACCCACTTTTCTGTTGTCCGTCCCCCAGGGAGGAGGTCACATATAGTTCCTTGTAATTGGTTCCCTCTTTCCTACCCACTCTCCCTCTACCCTCCCTGATTCGCCACTCACACCACTGGTCCTGTAGGGCTCATCTGTATTTTCAGTTCCTATATGTACCAGTGTACATCCTCTGGTCTAGCCAGACTTGCAAGGTCAAATTTGAGTCATGGTAGTGGGAGCGGGGAGGAAACATTTAGGAACTAGAGGAAAGTTGTATTTTTCATCGTTGCTACATCGCACTCTGACTAGCTCATCTCCTCCCTGAGACCCCTCTGCAAGGGGATCTCCAGTGGCCTACTAATGGGCTTTGGATCTCCACTTCACACTCCCCCCATCATTCACTATGGTAAGATTTTTTGTTCTGATGAAGCCTTATACCTGATCCCTTCGACACCTCGTGGTTGCATAGGCTGGTGTGCTTCTTCCATGTGGGCTTTGTTGCTTCTGAGCTTGATGGCCACTTGATTACCTTCAAGCCTTTAAGACCCCAGATGCTATACTTTTTGATAGCCGGACACCGTCAGCTTTCTTCGCCACATTTGCTTATGCACCCATTTGTCTTCAGTGATCCACTCGACACCTCGTGATCACACAGGCTGATATGTTGTTCCATGTGGGCTTTGTTGCTTCTGAGCTAGATGGCCGCTTGTTTACCTTCAAGCTTTTAAGACCCTAGGCGCTATGTCTTTCCTCCAATCCTGATACTGCATCCTTTTCATATGATCCTGCTTCTCTGATGCTTTGCTCCATATACAGCTTCCTTGTCTTTTATTGACTCTATGAGCCCTGGTGGTTATGCATTGGGCTGTGATCTGAATGGCTGACAGTTCGAACCTAACAGTAGTTCCGCAGGAGAAAGACAGGGCTTTGTACACCCATAAACAGTTACAGTCTCCAAGACCCACGCTGGTCACTATAATTCTGAATGGATTCGATGGCAGTGAGTGGGGTTTTTGGAAGGCATTTGACTTTGTGGACCATCACAAACAATGGATAGTCTTGAGACGAATGGCAATCCCAGAACACTGCACTATGCTTATGAGAAAACTGTACATAGATCATGAGGAAGTTGTACAAAGAGAACTAGGGTATATGCCATGGTTTAAAATCAGGAAAGGTGTGCATCAGGGTTGCATCCTCTCACCATATTGACTCAGGCATTATTCTAGTACTATGTAAAACATAATGATATTCCCATTTTGCTGATCCACTTTACTTTTTCTTATCACTTTACCTATTTATTCCCCTTCTATCTTTCTATCAAATTAATTATACCTACTATTCAGATAAATCCTGCACTAACCACCCTACATTCCCTGTATCATCCCACTCCCACCAACAGATAACCCATAAAAATATATGGCTAGTCAATACAACATGAAAGGATAGGCAAGTATCCTGGGAATTCTCAATGAAATCTGTCTTTTAGAATTCCAAAGGGTAGGACATAGCTATATCTTCCTTGTTAAGAATTAGAAACCTTTCTTGCCCCCAATGTGTATGCCTCTGCAATATGAAAAAAATGCAGCAATAAGATTTATTAACACATGATTGTTCTTAATTGCAGCCAGTACCACTAGTGTCAGGTCCATTCTACCTCCAGGTAACCAGGAGATTAAAATTATGTTGCCAGATATATGTGTATTGTGTGACGAAGAGACAGGGAAGGAACTACTGAAAAAACAAACAACCAAAACAAACTCAAAAAAGTGAAGGCTTAACAGAGAACACACGTGAAGCTCTTCACTGAAGAAGGAGCGGAGGGAAGAAAGAAGAAGAAAGCGACAGTTACTGGAAATTGAGACAGACTGGCAAGAGCAGACCCTGCTTCAAAGAATCAGAACTGGAATGGAAAATAAATCTTTGAGCAGTTTTGTGCTATGATTTGGATTTCCCTTAATGTTCTTATAGGCAATAAGAGTGAAATTTAATTTTACTTAATGACTTCATGCTTCATGTATCCATCTTAGCATTGGTTCCAACGATGAGAGTGGGTCATAAGGTCTCCAGCATTGATTAAACATATCACTTACTTTAGTATACATTTTTCTCTAAGAGTGTTTTGTATCTTACCATTTTTGAAATGAAACAATTCCTTCTGCTACATTATTTGGGGAGAATGTCCAGCAAAAACAGTTATTTAATTGCAAATAAGCTTAATTCTTCTTTTAAAAATAAGCTTAATTCTAACTATGCTTATTTTTTTCTATTTTACTTCTTTTGAGACTTTAAAAAAGATTTTAGAAATGTTTAGAGGATTAATAGCAGATGGAATAACATCTATGATTTTTAAAATGGACTTAAATTGTTTATTTGATCTCATTCAATATAGCACTTGTATTGGCAGTTATTAAAAAATCTGTTTTGCAGCACTAGATTATGTTTTAGTAATTTCTTTAGAAAATAATACTAATATTTTGGCTAATCCATAGTATGCACTTCATTAACTCTTTCATTAGTGAAATCATAGTCAGAGAATTAGATGACACTTGATCAAGGTTACTCTACAACTGTTGAAAAAGCACAAGACCCCTATTTACATGAAGCCTTGCCCAGTGTTTTTGAAACCACATTACTCACCACTTTTCCTATCATGATGATAAACTTGTAATTATAGAACACTGCAAATGCTTTCCCACTTTCTTATGGCTCTAACTTAATAATTAAAGGATAAAAATGTTTAGAACAGCATATGGGAGAGGAAATGGAGACCATCGACTTCAGCAGCATTCCTTGGACAGATGGACAAGCAGATTGTGGACAACTCGAAAACAATGCCCAGACTTCTCAAAGAAATTATCCATCAGTCCTAGGAAATGACTATCAAACTGCAACGGTGTTCATATCTCTCATTGACTTATTGTATCTCATTCATCTCTTAGTGAAAGCATCACCAAGGCAAGTGTTTTTTTTTTTAATTGACAACAAATTAGAGGTTTAGAGAGAAAATACTCTTGGCTCCTTTATTCTCCTGTGTCTTTAATTTTTTGTCTGAAAATATTGTATCATTCTTGCCAAATATGAAAAAGGTTCAGTTTAGCATTCCCATTAGCCGTGGATAAGGGTTACAATTCTTCCACATCCTTACCAGTATTTGATAGATACAGTTTTGTTACTATTGCTTTTAATCTTAACCATCCTAGTGAAAATGTATTGATGTCATTTTGGTTGAGATTTGGGTTTTTCTGAGGAATAATGGCTCTAAGCAGCTTTCCAAGGTACTTGGAAATAAATGTATATTGTACCAGGTTAAGCTACTTATCCAGAATCACAGAAGTCTAATAAGTTTCTTTGTTGAGCCCCCTCAAAGTTGTGAATTTGTCCCCTTCTTTTCTCTCTTTCTTTGTCTTAACCTATAATCTTGCCTTCTCATAGCTGTATAATCATGTTTGGGAATTTTCTGAAGAGCCAGTGTCAATGCACAATGGGGCAATAGAAGTGAAGCAATAAATACTGGAGCAGAATAATAAATATGAAACGTGGTGAAAGGGGGAGGTGAAAGGCAGGAATCAAGACTGAGGTCAAGTCTGTTTGTAAATTATATGCATGTGTGTGTACAGTTCAGCAGATGGCTGTGTGTTTTTAAGAAGAATTTAAATTTTATCCTTCTATGTATTATCTTAAATGCACTATCTATACTACTAGGGTTTCATTAAATCACCTACCACCCTGAATTCAGTTTGGGGCTCTCCCTTTCACAGCACCTTCATCATCTGAGTGCTTCCTAAGTCAAACACCATGCAATAATTTCCATAGAGATCCACCTTAGCACAAGTAAGTCTATTTTAATTAAGAAAAATAAAAATTACCCAGAATTTCGTTTGTTTATAGAACACGATCTCAAAGATTGTGGTAGTTACATAATCTGCTGTCAACTTACGGAAGGGTGGAGTCTAGCCTGTCAATCAGGTCACAGTTTGATGACCTCATTTGGAGGCACTAAGGAGATAAACAGCTTGCTGGAGGTGGGACACTAGCTCACTCCCTGCGAGACATTCCTAACGATAAGCCACGTGGAGACATGGAGCTACACTGATACAGCCAGAGCCCTGGAGCTGGAGGAGCCACGTGGAAACCCACACCAGTGCTGACATGCTTCTACCGCCACCAAATTCACAAGACTTTCATCTACTGGCCTGTGATCTTCCTGCATTCAGCATCATTGCATGTCTCTTGTGAGTCTGAACAGGAATTTACAGACTGGTATCAGACATATGGACTAATGGACTTATAGACTTGATCTGGACTGAGATGGGATATTTTCTTAATTTATAATTACTCTTTGATATAAAATTCTCTCTTACACACATATGAGTGTCCCTGAATTTGTTTCTCTAGTAAAACCCAGATTGACACAATGATACACCCAAAAATACAGCTTTCCCTTGGATAATTATATATTTTTATTCAATTATCTGATTTAGCTGTGCAACCACTTTGGAAGTAAGCATTCTGTAATGTAAATAAAATAGATGTCCTAAGTGTGTGTAATGAATAAATCACTGCTTAAATAAACATATTTTAAAAAGGAACACTTATTTTGCTATCTTCTTATAACATACTCAAGATAATGCATGGTTTTTTTATTCAAAGCCTTTGTATTGCCAAGCAATTATCATTAACTTGAAAAACCCTGTGATATTATTTGACTTTAAATATAATCCAATTAAATTATGGCTGAAGGAAGTAATTGCAATCTTTGGATGATTTAAGAGAAGCATAATATAACTTAGCAAAGGAGGCAATACTTCTGTTTTTCTGTGTACAAATTCACAATATGTTTAAGGGCATATGATTTAGAGGGTCAGCCTTGATATCCAAGATATTTTCTACCTGATATAGGCAAATGTAAACAAACTAAGACACAGACAAGGAAAATGGAAAGAGAAAGACGGAACAACCTTTTGAAATTTTATAGGAGATGTTTTTAATATAACTTGATCCTTACTCATAATATACTCAATCTTTGCCTCTCAGAGATGGCTAGAGTAAAGAATGAGGGACACATGGGAAATAATAAAAATGTACTTTAAAAATGATCCTCATGTGATTCAATCAAAACATTAACAATTTGCAATTAAAACATGATGGGCGCTTGTATTTAAGAAAAGGTTTATTTTTTTGTGTTGAGTTCCTGAAAAGGGAAATGATCATGATAATGTTAATTTTTAAATAGTTCCATACAACAAACCTTTAAATGACTGCAAGGCTGTGGGAGGAGGTCAGATGCGCAGGCATTCCCTCCCCTGAGGGAATCAGTTGCCAGACTGCTGTCTCATCCCACAGCAGGGCTGGGCCTGCTCCCTGCTGCTGGGGACAATGGCCTACTACTCTCTGAAGCTTGGGACCATTAGCTTGGTTCCTGTAGGAGGGGTTTACACCTTACTGATAAGGGTTCCTATGGAGACCCAGAGACTACCCCCTAGACCACCCTCTCATTGCTGTGTAGCCTATAGTGCAACCCCTCCCTGTGACGTATGTCTCTACCTGTAATTAGTGGGCTGGCATGCCCCCAAAAGGTATATAGGCATGGGTCAGCAATATAGGCGGGAACCTCCTGGAACTTCTCGCTCTGACCCTGAGCTCCTTGCTGCTCTCTCCCTGGTTACTCCCCTCTCCCTTGTTCCCGTTCCCTCCTTCCCTTCCCCCTCTCTCCACGTGGACCACCAAGCTGGGCTGAGGTGAGCAATGTTGCTATGTATCATGCCTGACTGTATTATTCATTATCTCTCATGCTCTCGATGACTTTAATATAATGCTTATATATCTCAACCGTACAATTGTGCATTACTGAACCCAGAAGTAGTATTACTGAACCAGTGAGTTCAAGCAGCGGGTGGGGGCTGGTCCCCTCACCCTCCTTCCGCGCAATTTTATTTAATACTACACAAGGCAGCTTGTAAGGAAGCGGTGGATGATGGAGCCAGCCTAGTTTGGATTTGGTTTTATTGTGAATGGAAAATATTATAATAACAGTTTGAACTTTCAGTTCCCTTAATCAAGACTAAATATGAGTTCTACGAATGCCGTCGTTTGGTTACGTACCGTCGTGGAGTCGTTGCCAATTCATAGTGATGCTAGGGACACAGAAGGAAACGCAGCCCGTGGGTACATCATTCTCCCAACTGACTTTATGTTTGAGTCTGTTGTTTTCTTGCAGCCGCCATTTCAATCCCTCTCCCTTTGCGATGCCTCTCTAATTTACCAAGCATGATGACTTTGACCAAGGCGTGATCTCTCCTGATAAGATAGCGAAAGTATGTGAATCAGATCTGGCCTCCTTCCCTCTCTAAGGAGCTTTCTGGTCTTACTTCTTCCAAGACAGATCGATTTTTTATTGTAGCAGTCCATAGAAATTCTTCTCCTGCTTTCCTTACTCAATGTACAACTTTTACATGCAAGGGAGGTGATTGAAAATATCATGGCTTGGTGACATCAGGGGCCCCTTAGTCCTCTAAGTAACAACCTTGTTTTTCAGCACTTTAAGGATGTCTTATGTGGAAGTTTTACCCAGTGCAATGTGTCCTTTAATCTTATGCCTCCATGAGCATTGATAATGGATTCAAGCAAGATAAAAACCTAGCAGGAAAGCTTAAATCTTTTCTCCATGTAATATGATGTTGCCTACTGCTCTAGTTGTGAGGATTTTGGTTTTCTTTACATGGAGTTGTCATCCATATTGAAGTTTGCAATTTTTGATCATCATTAGTAAGTGCTTCCAGTTCTCCTAACTTTCAGCATTCAAGAGTGTGTCTCCTGCATTCTGAGGTCATTAATAAGTCTTCCTCCAATCCTAATGCCACATTCTTTTTATATAGTCCAACTTCTCTAATTATTTGCTCAGAATACAAATTGAATATGTATTGTGAGAGGGTAAAACCCTTACAGGTACCTTAACTGATCTTAAACCATGCTGTATTTCCTTATTCTATGCATGTACAGATTCTGCATGACATAGCTAAGTGCTCTGGAATTTCCATTCATCTGAAAGCTTTCCATAATTTTGTAGGTCATAATGAAAAATGATTATTTTTATCATGATTCCTTTTTCTTATTATTCCTAAAAATATCCTTCACCAAATTCATTAAAGATATGATCTGCCTAATAGTCACTGGACAGATAGATTACTAGCAGGAGAGAAAAGGAAAGGTATCTATAGAGAACTAGGACGTAGGCACGGGATGGAAGGATAGCAGTCGGTGAATTTTGTCCAGTTTTTTCTACTGCCCAGCTCATGTTAGGGGTTCATAGTTCCAAAAGACAGGATGTTCCAACACTGGACTACTTATCTCTAAAATTCACGGGATTATATAAAGAAGAATGTGGCATTAGGAATGGAGGAAGGCTTATTAATGACCTCAGAATGCAGGGGACACTTGAGGGTGACTTGAAATTTGATCGGTCTATTTCTTGATGGCCTAGTGGGTGGAGCTGGGCTGCTCACAGCCAAAGCAGCCAGTTGAAACCAGCAGCCATGGGAGAAAGATGCGGTGTTCTGTTCCCACAGGTGTACAGGTTGGGAAGCCCAAATGGACCAGTTCTACTGTCACTCTGAGTTGGAATTGACTTGGTGGCAGTGTGTTTGGTTTGCTTTGTGCTTCTGCCAACCTACTTTTAAGATGTCACCACAATTGAAATCTGCCAGAGGCCAGTTTTACTTGGCCGCTCAGGGGTCACTCACGATGCTCGGGAGGCTGAGTCAAGTTCAGGGCAAGAGGATTTGCTTTGGGCCTTTGATTCTCTTGGGGGATTCACTGCGTGATGCAACCTGCTTCATGGTCAAACAAAGGGGCTTCTCCAGAGAGAAAGAAACCTTGAAGCCCGGAGAAGGACATCATGCTTGGTAATGGGGAAGGTCTGTTTTTGTTTTGTTTTTTTTTAAAGGAAGACCTTTAACAAAATGGATTGACACAGTGGCTGCCACAATGGGCACAAACATAACAACTGTGAGATGGCACGGGGTTGGATAGTCTTTCATTCTGTTGTACAGAGGGTGGTTATAAGCTGGCACTGACTTGATGGCACTAAGAAAAACACTGGCTGAAAACTGAGCCATGGGGGTGAGTTCATTTTAAGAGCTGAAGGATGAGTAAGACCACAGTCTTAGGCTTCCACTTTATACAACCAGTGGGCCTCCTCGTTTTTTGATTATTTCAAGTTTTACTTCACAGATTTCTTCCCTTCTCATTCAAGAACTGATTGACATGGGACAGTTGCTGCCATTGATGGATATCGAATGACATTATTTCAAGTAGGTTGATAGCCACTATTGTTCTTCATCAGTATTAACTTCTTCTGCACGACCAATGGTTTCTACAGGGTCAGTTAAAATTTTAAATACATTTTTTTAGTCCATCAATATGATTGAGTTATCAAAAAATATTTATATATGTATATTAAGTCTAAAAATGTTCTGAGAATACTATATTATGTAAAACAAGTCCATTGTCACTAGTTTGACTAGATAATCATCAATAAAGTACCTCTATGATGTTGGTAAGTGCTCTGGAATTGGTTCCAAATTATAGCAACCCTATGTGCAACAGAGCAAAACCCTTTGATAGAGATCTGAACATTGCTTCTTTACTTTTAACACGTTTATCTTAATAATTAATTAAATTTCAAATGGTCTTTATTTCTGTTATCTTGATTTTTCATGTTCCAATTATTTGATTTCTATAATTGGTGTCACTGGGTTTATTTTATCTTAACTATTCCATAGATTTGTGGTTGTTCAGTCACTATTGTCATTTCCCACAAAATAACACTCTGTAAGGCTGCTCAGATTTAGGGTGGATAAGTAATGAAGACTAATGTTTTTCCCTTGCTCAATAGTATTCAATGATTGATATTACTTAAAGGCTACCATACCAATGCAGATTATAAATGACCCTTTGAAACCTGCTCCCTACATAACTTTAAACAATGTGATCCAAAAATCTCATACTTTTGAGAATTTCCAAACAAGCATTTTCAGTTTTATCTTTGCATTTTTGGACAGATAATTTCTGTCTCTTCAAATGCTTGTCAAGAAACCTGCTTCAGTGAGACTCTTACCTGATGTGTGTCCCAACTTCTCTGGCACATGGCTATTATCTATATTCTCATTATAACATGAACTGAAGCTATTATTGTTGTTTTGTCTTAACACACTGTTTACCTCTCCATAGCTTATAATCTCCTTGAATATGGGAAATATCTATTTTATAAGTGAGAGTAAGTAAAACATATTTCTAAAATCATGGACACATTTTTGAAAGCAGTAATATCAAAATGTGCAGGAATTGTTTCTTGATGAACCTTAATTCTAAGTAAATGCACTTCTGAAGGGGATGTTTCCATGATTCTAAACTTTCCATGAGGAATTCTGTGCTCTTGGATTATACCTCATCAAAATGATCAAAGGACAAAAGCATCTACGTATTATTAGACTGTTTTCAGCATATAGTCAAAACCTTAACTGAAAAATGCTCTAAATCTTCACCAGAAAGTACATTTCCATCAGGACAATGTTCCTCATCATTTCCTTAATCAAAAAGGGCAATTTTATGACAATTTCTATGGGAACTCATTAAGTATATACCTTACCATCCTGATTCTACTCCTTATGACTTATTTTCTTTACTACCAATAAACAAATCCTCAAAGGGTGCCCATTTCTCTTTAGTTAGTAATATAAAAGAGATTGCATTAAACATAGTTAAGTTCCCAAGTCCCTCAGTCCTTTGGAACGGACTAAATGGCTAGTGTCATCACTAACAAAACTATCTTGATCTCGATATAGCTCATGTTGAGAAATAGTTTATATGCTTCATTTTTAACTTCAAATTCTATTTTCCAAGAACTCTTTGAAGTTGCTTTGTATTTCAAATACTTGCATGACTGAGTGGACCTTCCTGATCCCCTGAAGAAATACTGTAGTAGGATAACTTTGGTAATTCTTGTTGCAAAGCACTGAGAACAACATCTCAATAGACTCTTCCTCTCTGAAGAGGAGGTCATGGAGTATATTCATAGTGTTATAAATGTTGGGCTGCTTTGGTTGCCTTTTTCATGGTCCCCACAAGTTGCACAACTGGAATTTGGTAGAATTAAAAATTGGACTATCTGACAGAGAAATGAGAGACTTTTAATGTGTCTTGTTGAGCAGCATTTTTCCCTGTATGATTAATCTGTTAAATGTTTCACATGTCTATTTCCATTTCCTAGAAGAAGTACTTGGCTATTTTTCTTGTTTGTAGGATTATGTTGTGTACATACAAGGTATTATGCCTCATCTCAATTCTTTTTAAGCAATGGACTGAAAGTATGTTGCTATGAATTGCTAATGACTTCCAACAACTTGGGTTTTGGGGGAAATCAATTACTAAAATATGGAGGGTTTTCTATCTTTTAAATGTTTTAGCTTATTCAAATGCCCCCCTCCTGGTACAAGTGGCTTGTGCTCTGCTAATAGCAGTACTGATCCATCTTGTGACCTCCAAGAAGAAAGATCTGGAAGTTTACCTGAATAAGATTACAAACACTGAAGACCCTTTGGAGCAAAGATAGACTCGGAGGTGCATGGGCTCACTATCAGTTGATGATAATAGGAGTGCTTTTCATTTAATTTATTCTGACTTGAATTGTTCAAGATGTACCCCTTCTCCTCAGAGTCCCCATGCTCTTTTTATAGTGTTATGGCCACATACCTTTTCACCTTCTTTGTTACTTATCCTATCTCCTCTCACCTTAAGATGAGGTCTGAGTACATTTTCCTTTTTAAAAAAAAATAATTTTATTAGGGCCTCATACAACTCTTATCACAATCCATACACACATCAACTGTGTAAAGCGCATTTGTACATGCATTGCCCTAATCATTCTCAAAACATTTTCTCTCCACTTAAACCCCCGGCATTAGGTCCTCATTTTTCAATAGAAACGAATTTTCATTGTGAAATGTAAAAATGAATAGAAAACTATAGAGAAACTTGCTAGCAGTATATTTTTCCCAAACAATCCCTGCTTAAATGGTAATATAAATCTTCCATGAATTTGTCCTCTGGGCTGTGTGCACTTTACTTGTGAAAGGAACTTGCTTGCAGTTTTAAAAAGGTAAAATCTCTTCCCAAATAAAGCCTGTTTTTGAAAAACAAACACAAAAAACCCACATAGATGTCCTTTACTGTCTAGGCCTGTTTAGTGTATCAATATAGTGAAGATTTTGCAATATTCATCCTCATTACTTAACTATATTATTATGCCTTATATTTTCAAACACTAATATGGAATTTCAAGTAAAAATTTAAAAAGCATCAGCATGCATATCCCATGTGAAATAAATAGTTCTATATTCTAGAAAAGTCAGATAAATAAAAAATTCCTTTTTTTCAAAGGTGAATAGAATATGTTGGATTTTAACACCAAGCTGGTTAAGAAACTAAGCTTATAATTTAAAGCTTATATATAAAATAGAATAAAATGCTAGTAATGAAAGTGAACTACAAATAATGCATTATAAGGACTTATAGGAAGGAAATTTTAAATTAGGTCTATTTCAGAATCTAAGTTTAAAACCCCTTTATATACTCTACCTATCTTTTCCCTTGCTTTTCCATCTTTTATCATCAACACAGATATGAGAATATCTTAAATATCACTAAAAATTCACCGAAACAAATTTAGCACAGTATAAAAATTTTAAACTATTATTTCTCAATACAGCATTTATCTAGGCCTACACACTTCTGAAAATGATGTTTACATCTTCATGGCTCTTTCCTTTAAGTATTGAAGAGCAAGGACGTCACCTTGAGTACTTAAGTGAACTTGGTCCGACCCATGGTACGTTTAATCACTTCATGTGCACGGGGAAACTGGAAAATGGGTTAGGCAGACTATAAAAAAATGGATGCATTTGATTTACAATGTTGGCAAAGAAGTATAGCCAGAATTCTCGGTAGAAGCAAGTAAAGATTCCATGGCCCTTCCATGCAAAGTATTTTGTTTTCTGTACCATGGTGTGTTGACAGGAAAGCCTAGTACTTGGAAAGGATAACATGCTTAGTAAAGTAGAGGTCTGTGAAAAGGAGAAAGATTCTCAATGGCATGGATTGATACTGCAACAATGAGCCAAACATGACACAATTGTGAGGAAGATGCAGGACCAGCGAGTGCTTCATTCTGCTGCACATATCTGAGTCCGGTCTCATCGGTTGGAACCAAGGTGGTGGTATCTAACAACAACAGGATAGTTTGTGATATAAAAAAAATGCTTAACGAAGCGAATAAAAGGGAGAGTTCTCTCATGAACATATGTTTTTCTGGCCTAGGTGCAAATCACTTGCTCAAAAAGTTTTTTTACAGAGTGAAAGTTGCCTTTACTTTTTTTCAGTCTTCCAACAGTCCTGGGCACATGCCTTTTCAAATGCAGTTCTCCTGGGGACTCAAGGCCAAGGTGGAGCTAACCACTTCAAATTGTAAATCAGACTTTGCAAGCAATTTCTCATACTAATACTAATATGAAAAAGAATGTGCCATCAGGTGACACAACCCTGCTTGCTGAACTTGAAGAGGACTTGAAGCACTTGCTGATGAAGATCAAGAACTGTAGCCTCCAGTATGGATTAGACCTCATTGTAAAGAAGACCAAAATCCTTTACAGCTGGACCCATGGATAACAGATAAATTGAGCAAAGTTTGAAATATTCAATATTTTTGGTCTTGCTTGGATCCACAATCAAAGTTCATAGAGCAGAAGACAGGAGATGAAAGGATGCACTGCATTAGGTTGATTTGCTGCACAAGATATCTTCATGGTATTGAAAGCAAAGGTGTTATTTTGATGACTAAGGCGTGTCTGCCCTAAGCCGTGGCATTTTCCATTGCCTCATATGCATGTGAGAGTTGGACAGTGAGTGCAGAAGACCGCAGAAGAGTCAGTGCATCTGACCTGTGGTGCTGGAGAAGATGATTGAAAGTACCGTGGCCTGCTGAAAGGACAAACGGATCTGTGTCAGAAGACGTCAGACCAGAGTGCTCTAAAGGCAAGGCTGGCAAGGCTTTGCCTTACATACTTTGGACCTGCTGTCAGGAGAGACCAGCCCCTGGAGAAGGGGATGATGCTTGGTAAAGTGGAGGGGCCGCAGACAAAGAAGGCGCCTAGTGAAATGAATCGACACAGTGGCCGCAAGAATGGATGCAGGGACAGGAACAACGGATAAAATGGTCTAGGTTGGTTAGGGCAATGTTGCCATCTGTTGTGCCTAGAACAGCTGTGGGTTGGAACTGGCTCAATGGGACCCAACAACAACAACACTTGTAAAGATTAAAGGCAGGTTACATACAAATTCTCTCTAATAAATACATTTCAATATTTATTTCTATCACATTATGTCAACAACAGTATGTAGAATAAATCAATATAACCCAAGTAAAGTCAGTTCCTAAACACAATTCCTTATTAAAAACTCAAGTTCAGTCCTGTCTTAGCTGAACTATCCCATTCACATGCATTATGGACTTAGGTCCCTCATAAGGCTTGGCCTTCTATCGGTCATTTTGACTAGGCAACATAGCTTTTGCTTCAGAAAAGTTCAAAGGACATTTTCCTTCCTTATTCTTGAACCCAACATCAATTACATTCCTTTACTGCTGGATGACTGCTTGCTTAACTTCAAGCCTTTAAGACCCCAGACGCTATATCTTTTAATAGACAGGCACCATCTGCTTTCTTCATCACATTTTCTTATAAATATATGTACATAGGCTAATATCTCTATTTTACATTGAAGCAGCACACCAGCTGGTACGATCATGAGGTGTCATCGGGACCCGGTAACAGGTATCAGATGATTCATAACCAACAACAAACAAACAAACTAAAATACATTGAGAATGAGGGGGGTCAGAGTGGAGACCCAAAGCCCATCTGTGGACAATGGAACATCCCCCCACAGAGCGGTCACAGAAGAGGGATGAGTCAACCAGGGTGTAGTAGAGCACCGATGGATCACACAGTATTCCTCTGGTTCCCTGAGGCTTCCTCACCCCCCACTGTCATGACGCTACTGTTGCTTCTCACTCTGGACTGGTCCAGAATATGTACACAGGTATAGACAAGAGATAAAGCTCATGATACATGGAATCCAGGAACAGGAATAGGAATAGCAATGCCAAAAAGGTAGGGGTAAGGGGTGGAGAGGAAAGGGGAACTGATCCTAATGATTGGCATAAAATCACACCCCCTCTAGGGAGAAGAACAACAGAAACCAGAGGGAAAGGGAGAGAACAGTTGGTGTGAGATATGAAAATAATAATTTATATTCTATCAAGGGGCCATGATGGTGGTGGTGGGAGGGCAGAAAAGAGGAGCTGATACCAAGGGCTCAGTAGAAATTAAGTGTCTAGAAAAGAACGATGGCAATATATGTACAAATATATCTGATTCAATTGATGTATGGACTGTAATGAGCTGTAAGAGCCCTCAATAAAATGATCTTTTAATTAAAAAAAAATTAAATTCCTTTACTCCACTTTTCTAAACTGTGTTTAGAAAAATTCCTTTACTGTCAGGCATAACCAAAGACAGCTTTTAAGAATTAGAAGTTTCTCTTCCTATACTCTTTCCAGAAAAGAACTAAGTAAATCTCAAGGCCATATCTGACCTCCAGCTACCCCAAGCAGAAGGAAAATCCAATTCCAATCAAATATCCTGAAGCAGAGGAAAGAGATCAGGGAAGTCTTAAAGCTCTATCTTCGTCCCTTGTTTTCCCACTCCCCAGGCACATGTGCCAGGGTGTGTTGTCTAGAGAAAGCAAACACAGACATTCATCTCTGTTCAAGAAAGAACTTGATCTCAAGAAACATTACCTCAGTAAGGCTCCCCAGCCCAGGTGAACTCAAGCCTATGGGTTAGATGTTAGCTGGGGCCCTCTTCAGACTCACCCAGCGGCTGGCCACTGGATGCAGCAGGAAGCAGGAGAAACTGACACCAATGGCTCAAGTAGAAAGAAATTGTTTTGGAAATGTTGATGGCAATGTATGTACAAGCGTGCTTAATACTATTGTTATAAGATTTGTAAGACACCCTCCCCCTACACACAAAATGATTAATTTAATTTAAAAATAAATACTGCATATACTCGTGTATAAGCTGAATGTTCAGCACATTTTTAATGCAGTTTGTGTGGTAAATTAGGTGCCTTCGCTGATATTTGGATCAGCTTATACTCGAGTGTATATGGTAAATAAATTATATCGAACAAAGAAAACAGCAACAGCACTACCAAAAATATAGCAGATGATAGCAGTATATTCATATCTACAGATAATTATCATGAATTCAAGTGGATTAAATACACCTGTCAAGAGAAAGAGAGCAGCATAATGGATAGGAAAGCATAACCTATAAATATGCTGGACATAAGAGTCATACCTTAGGAAAAAAGATTAAAATTCAAAGGGTGAAAAAAATATGTCAACAAATGTTAATTAAAAATACCAGTGATGTCAATATTATTTTTGAATATAATAGACTTTAAAGAAAAAGCCAGCATGATACACCCAAAAGGGTGTTATATAATGATCGAAGTGTTAATGGAATAAGAGGAGGTCGCTATAATAAATTTCTATGTACCCAATGATAGAGTTTCCAAACACATAAATCAAGTTGTACAGAGAAATAGACAACCCTCCAATAATAGGCTGTTTTATTACACCACACTCATTAAAGGACATAGCAGTTAGAAAGAAAACCACTTCAACTTGTACCTCTTACCAAGAAAGGTAACCTAACAGAATGTTCAAATTATAGAACAATATCATTAATATCACATGCAAGTAAAATTGTGCTGAGGAGCATCCAACAAAAATTGAAGCAGTACATTGACAGTGAGCTACCAGAAGTTCAGCCTGGATTCAGAAGAAGACATGGAACAAGGGACATTATTGTTGATGAGTCTTGACTGAGAGCCGAGAGAACCAGAGCAACATGTTTTATTGACTATGCGAAGGCACTTGACTGTGTGGATCACCAAAATCTATGCATATCCTTGAGAAAAAGGAGAATTCCCAGACACTTAGTTGTCCTCATGCAGATCTAATGGCTGTTGTGCCAATAGAACCAGGGAATATTGTATGGTTTAAAATTAAGAAAGGTGTGTATCAGTGTTTATCTTCTCAGCATACTTATTCAATAAGTATGCTAACCAAATAAAGAATATGGATCCTATGAAGAAGAATGTGGTATCACGAGATGGAGAACAGCTTATTAATAACCTATGATATTTAGATAACACAACCATAATTACAGAAAGTTAGGAGGACTTGTAACCTTTGCTGATGAACCATATGGCTTCTATATCACAAAATCCTCATAATCGGACCAATTGATAAAAATATGGTAAACAGGGAAAACATTGCAGTTGCAAAAACTTAATTGTGGTTGGATCCACAATCAGTGTTCAAGATACCTGCAGTCAAGAGATCAAAAGACACATGGCATTGGGTAAATCTGCTTCAGAAGATCTCTTTAAAGTTTTGAAAAGCAAGAGGGTACTTTTTGAGGACTAAGTTGCACCTGACGCAAGTCATGGTATTTTCAAACATCACATATGAATGTGATAGTTGGACATTAAATAAAGAAGAGAAAAGGAGAATAGATGCATTTGAGTTATGGGTGGGCAAAGAATAGTGCCAGTACCGTGGCTTGTGGAAAAACAAACCAATCTGTAGTGGAAGCCATAATGCTCCTTAGAAGGAAGACAGCAAGACTTGCCTCACCTACTTTTGGACATGTTATTACGAGTAGCCAGTCCCTGAAAAAGAACCTCATGCTGGGTCAAGTAGAGTGGCAACTGAAAGAGAAAGACTCTCAACAAGATGAATTGACATAACGGCTGTAACAATGGGCTCAAACTTGAGATCAATGGTCAGGGTAGCATAAGGATAGCATTGTTTTGTTTTGCTGTGGATAGGGCAGCTTCGAGTAGTAATCGACTCAATAGCACCCAATAACAACAACAACAATTCGTCTTTTGGGTTAACTATTTCCATTCATATTTGATTTTCTTCATCCTTCTGTATTTCAGATGGGGAAAGACCAATAGCTACTCCTTAGATGAACTCTCAAAAGCTTTGAAGACCCCACTTCCTCCTCAACTAAGTAGGATGTAGAATGTGCTCTGAATATATGGTTCTGAGTCCCCAGGTTTAGTGACTCATTCACAAAGGTGTTTGATCATAACGAAGTTGTTTAAATAAAGGTTCTCCTATACGCTCATCCATAAACTACATAAACCAAACTCACTATTAGCAAATTGATTCTGACAGACAAGACAGAGTAGAAGAGCCCCTGTAGGCTTCTAAGATTGTAAACTTTTACAGGGGTGTGTTAGTCTAGGTAGATGTGTTAGTCTGGGTAGAAACAAATCCACAAGTCTGGCTAGAGAAACAAATTCACAGAAACTCATATGTATATAAGCGAGACTTTTATATAAAAGGTAAGTGTACATTAAGAAAGCAGTCCAACCCAGTCCAGTCCAAACCCACAAGTTCAGTATTAGCCCATATGTCCAATACCAATCTATAAAGTCCTATTCAGACTCATAAAACACACACTATGATGCGGAATGCAAGATCACAGACCAGAGCTGGAAGGTCTAGTGAATCCAATGGCAGTAAAAGCATCTCAGCGTTGGCAGGGGTCTCCACGTGGCTCCTTCAGCTCCAAGATTCTAGCGTACCTCCATGTGTCCTCTCAACTGAAATGTTTTGCAGGAGTGAGCTGGGGTCCCCCCTCCAGCAGGCTATTTATCTCCTTAGTGCCTCCATATGATCAAGCTGCCAGCTAATGGAGAGGGTAAACTCCACCCCTTCACTCTTACATCTCAGATTGACAACAGATTATGTAACTACCACAAGGTAAAAAAAACTTATCTTTTGCCCCCTGTAGAACAGCTGGTTGTTTCAAACTGCTGATACTGTGGTCAGCAGCCTGACTTGTAACCCACTACACTGCTAGGGCTCCTTTTATGATCTTCTCTATTCATGGATATAGTTGTAGCATACACGAATACATAGAAACAGCCTCTGTTAAACATATACATGCATATATGTGCATGTGTGTATATATATATATATATATACACACACTATATCATTATCTTTCCAACACCTATTCATCTTGTGTGTGTAACAATATTTGCACCTCAAGATTATAATAATACTTATTATTTTAAATCATTTCATTGGGGGCTCTTATCACAATCCATCCATCCATTGTGTCAAATACATATGTACATATGTTGCCATCATCATTTTCAAAACATTTTCATTCTACTTGTGACCTTGGTATCAGATCATTTCTCCCTCTCCCACCCTCTCTCCCTCATGAACCCTTCATAAATTATACATTTTTTTTCATGTCTTACACCAAACACTGTCTCCCTTCACCCATTTTTCTGTTGTCCATCCTGCTGGGAAGGGGTTATGTATTGGATTGGTTACCCTTTTCTCCCCCCACCTTCCTCTTCCCAATCCTGGCATTGCTACTCTCATTATTGGTTCTGAGGGGTTTATCTGTCCTGGATTCTCTGTGTTGTGAGCTCTTACCTGTACCTGTGTACCTGCTCTGGTTTAGCCAGATTTGTAAGGTAGAATTGGGGTCATGATATTTGGGGGGAGGAAGCATTAAAGAACTAGGGGAAAGTTGTGTGTTTCATTGGTGCTATACTGCACCATGACTGGCTTATCTCTTCCTTGTGACCCTTCTGTAAGGGAATGTGACATTTTCTACAGATGAGCTTTTGGTCTCCACTCTGCCCTCCCCCTCATTCACATTTATATGATATTTTTTGTTCTGGGTCTTTGATGCTTGATACCTGATCCCACTGACACTTAATGATCACACAGGCTGGTTTACTTCTTCCATGTGGGCTTTGTTGCTTCTCAGCTAGATGGCCACTTGTTTATCTTCAAGTCTTTAACCCCAAACGCTGTATCTTTTGGTAGCTGGGCACCATCAGCTTTTTTCACCACATTTGCTTCTGCACACGTTTGTCTTCAGCAATCTTGTCGGGAAGGTGAGCATCATAGAATGCTGGATTATAAGAACAAAGTGTTCTTGCGTTGAGGGAGTACTTGAGTAGAGATCCACTGTCCATCTGCTACCTTAATAATTAGCATACAAATATATGTACATAGATCTATTTTCCTATCATTATATATAAATACATTTACATATGAACATGCCTGTATTTAGACCTCTATAAATATCCTTTGCCTCCTAATTCTTTCTTCTATTTCCTTTTTTGTTTCCTCTTCTCCAACTATCATGTTCAGTCTTCATTTGGGTTTCAGAAATTCCTCTCAGCTACATTGCCTTTGAATAAGCCCCACCAGGCATCCTATGCCCTCCTCACCATTGATTTTTAGATGACTTGTTCCCTTGTCCCTAGGTTGGTTGACACCCGCTTTCCTTTCCCTCTCTCCCCTTCTCCCCTGTCCTTCCCTCTCATCCTCCAAACTGTCGGTCCTATTTTTTCTCCTCCAGATTGTTTATTCTGTGTATCTTATCTAGATAGACATGGAGAGACAATAAGAAGAAGATAACAATGTTTAGATTGTTGTTACTACTTTGTTGTTGGACTATCTATGTAATAATATTTGTCCATTGCCTTTGTCTCTTATCTCAGGCCTCAGGGGGTCACTATGAGCCAGCATTGACTCAATGGCAGTGAGGTTTTATTTTCTAAATATTTTGTGCTACTCTCATTGTCTTCATCTTGGTCATATTGTTCTAACCTCTTCCTACGCACATTGTACTTTTCCTTTTACTCAAATGAATATATGTCTTCTACCCTTTGGTCAGTGCTTTACTTTCTCTTCACTTCCCACAAGTGGTAACCATCAAAGAATGTTTCTTTCTTTGTGAAAACCTCTCTTTGATTTTTTTTCTGTTAGTAGTCTCATTCATTATTTTCCTTTTTTTTGATTGCCTAATTTCAGTCAGTTTAAAATCTTCTAGCGCAATCCATGTTATGAAGTGTTTAACAGATTCGTCATTATTTTTAATGCTGTCTAGTATTCCATTACCTTTCCCTGGTGGTGTTGTGGATTGAGCATTAGACTGCTAATCAAATGGCTTAAACAAACAATTCCCTCCATGGAAGAAAGACAAAGCTCTCTGCTTTTATAAAAAATCTGTCTCAGAAACCATAAGGAAGAGTTCTTCTCTGCCTAAACTGTAATGACATTTTGTGTGTGTGTTGGGGTGGGGGGCAGGGGCGGGTAGTCCATTGAAGATAGGTATCTTTTAAAAAAAATCTATTCATCCATTGATGGACACTTAGATGGTTTAAATCTTTCTGCACTTGTGAATACTGCTGCAATGAATGTGATCATGCATATAGATTCAATGTATGGCTCTCATTTTGATAGTACATATGCCTAGCATTGAGATAGTTGAATCATATGGTATTTCTATGTAAGGAATCTCATATTTTTTCCCACACTAATTTTCCATTTTACAACCTCACTGTATTAGGATTCTAGTTTCTCTACAACATGGCCAACATTTTTTTTTTGTATTTGTTTTAATATTAATATTAATGTTGGGGTAAAATGACATGTCATTGTTATTTTGATTTCCGTCTTGTCAGAGGCTAATGATTGTGAGCATTTATTTATGAATTTGTGGATGCCTGAATATCTTTGTTGAAATAGCTGTGTCATTTGCTTATTTTACAATTAGATTAATTTTCTTTTTTTTATCACTATGCTGAAGATTTTTTAAAATTTTAGAAAGTAGACCCTTGTCCAATTTTGTTGCCATTTTTTTCACAATCTATAGATTTTCTGTTGACTCATCTGGTAAAATCTTTTGAGGCACACCGATGGTTAATTTTTAGGAGGCTCCAACCATCTATTTGTCTTCCAGTGTTTTTGTGTTTATGATTGATAGTGTATTTATGGAAATCACAGGGGGGGGGGCTTCAAAAATTAATGGAAAAATGCACTTAAAAATAATGTATTTTGTCCAGTAAAAAATTTTCCTGCAAACAGATAATGTAGCTTTCACCACCTCTTTATGAAGAGATTATCCTTCCCCCTTCAATGAATTTCTGTCCTTGGTCAAAAATGAACTGTCCATGCGGTTGCTGTTGTTGTCATTATTGCTAGGAGCTCTCAGGTTCATTACAAGTCATAGTAATCCTATGCATAATAGAATGAAACACTGTTCAGTTTTGCACCATTTTTACAATTGTTTTTACATTTGGATTCATTGTTCCAGCAATAATACCGATCCCTCTTGCTGAGTTCTTCTTTTTTTGTGATGCTTTATTTTACTAACCATGAGCTCCCTGGAAATGGGCCTCTCCTAACCACATGTCCAAAATAACAGAGAGAAAGCCGGACCCTCTTGTTCTCAGGAGCACTCTGGCTATCCTTCTTCCAGAGTACTATGTTCTCTGGCAGTACATAGTACTTTGCATACTCTTCACCATACCATAATGAAAATGTAGCCATTCTTCTGTGGCCTTCCATATTCCTTTGTTCAGTTTCCATGTGCACGTGAGATACTGCCAGTAGCATGGCCTGGATCAGGCACACTTCAGTCTTCAAAGTGACATCCTTGCTTTTCAGCACTTTGAAGAGGTCTTGTATAGAAAATTTACTGAATGCCACATGTTGTTTAGAATTAAAGTGCTCCTGACTCAATCTGTGGTATTAGCAGTCACATCATATGCATGTGTCAACTGGACAATGAATAAGGAACGCCACAGAAAAATGATGCATTTTTATTGTGGTGTTGGTGAGTATTTAAAGGACCATGCCAAAAGGACAAACAAATCTGTGTTGGAAGAAGTAGGACTGGGTTGCTTCTTAGAGGCAAGGATATTGAGACTGATCTTACCTGTGAGCCAAGCCAAGCTGTGGATCCTGGTCGATCGTGCCTTGGTGTACTGCATCGCTGTTCCTTGAGGCTCCATAACAACCTGCTTCACTACATGCTGCTGCACTACTGGCCTCTGCTTTGCCTTGACATCTCATCTTCCTGCTGTTGCTGCCCCTCCTTGCTGCGTCTGCTGCCTGCTGGCCAACTCTGTACCTCCCATCAGATGCTTCACTGTTTGCTTCTTTGACCTTGGACCAGCGGCTGGCGTGAGTTGGAAGGACCTTCAGTATATTAACTGTCCCATGAAAGTGAGTTGAACTGAGCCCTCTGTACTGCAGTGTGGACTAGTTAGCTGTTGTATTCCTTCTCGAGATATAAACCTATCCTTTTAAAGATATAATCATAAGTGTCCTGGTTTTGTTTCTCCAGAGAACCCTGCCTAATATGGCCATATCAGAATGACTGAACTATCAAACCAATGAACAAAACAAAATTATTGTTTAGGCCATTAATTTTATTAGAAATCCATGTATAAAAGAAAGAAAACCCTTATTAAAATACATAAAAATTATATATATATGTACACATATACACACAGCAAGATTCTAGAGTCAATAAAAATTTTAGGGCATATCTATTTACCAGAAAGAAGTATTAAAAAGCAGCAAATATTTACTGCATACTTAGTATGTTCTATAAACATATGTGTATTGCACTCAAATGCATAAATTATGTTTCTATTTTTGCTATTCATATTGATATTCTTTATTATCATGTACTAGCACTTCCTTGATAATCCTTTGAACATTTTGTTCAGAAGAAAGCTTTTCTAACATCTTAAAATTGCTATTCAAGACATTGTTGCATTTTAAAAAATGCTATCAGTACTTTATTCATCACCTACTCAGTGTTCCTTCTACATAGATTTAAATTTGCCTGCTGGTGGGTTACAGAGAATACTTGAGAAATGTGGCAGAATCATATCATCCGCCATCTGTTCAGGGAGCCATTTCCTTTCATTAGAAACATAAGGCTTATCAACTAATTTGACTCTTGATGTTTACTAAAGAAGATTGAGTAGTGTCCAGCAAAATAAAAGCGCCTGCTCTTCTAATGATTTCTCAAGCTCAATGCATAGATCATAGTTGAGGGAATGCATTCAAAAATCATCTAGACAGTGAATGAAACTCATGGTTATGGACTTGTTTGTTTAATGACATAAATGGACATAGCACCTTCTAAGGCTTTGTTTCTATGTTATTTTCTTATATAGGTTTGTAGCTTCAAAAATTTTAAATTTCAGGTGTTAGCATTCCTATAATTTGGTTTAATAATAAAACACATTTTGTAATTGTGTTATTTTATTTTTGTTTGTTATTTTAATCGTATCTGTCAGTCAGTATATCTTCTGTGTGATTTTTAAATTATTCTTAGTGGTGGTTACTATGCCTGTCTTGTTCCCTCACCAATCCTTTCTCTTTGAGTAGGGTCCTCACACTTTTCTTACTGTTGGCAACTTCACTACGTAGAGACCACTGTTTCCTTTAATTTGCCATTTTAAGAATCAAACGTCTATGAATATATCTTCTTAGATATGTTCCCTCCTTAGAATCACTCTTTAGGAAATCCCTACCTTTTCCTACAGTCTTAATTACTTAATTCTCTGTTGACTAAAACTAACAAGTATATGACAGTGTCCAAACATATATTCAACAACCAAAACTCAAACATTACTAGGAGTCATTTTGTTTAGTTTTCCTATGATTTAAGTTCAGTTATTAAGTGATCATAGAAGGAGAGAGAGAAGGCTTTCTACCCCAGAAGGATTTAAAGTCTCAGAAACCCACGGGGCATTCCACTCTGGCAGAACAGATTCCATAGCGTTGAGTTGGGTTTTTCTTGTTGGTACCTTCTCAACCAACAATTAAACACTGAGAGACAATGTAAAGTTCTGGCTATCTTAACAGAGAACCAAAAAGCAGGGTGCACAATTACAAGGATGATCAATCTTTGGAAGCTGATGGCAGTTATTTCCTTCAGAAAGACATATTTTTCCAGTACACCACTCTCCTTAAGACTTTATTGCTCTAAATACAATTATTGTAATAGTAGTAGTTGTAAGCATATGAGGGAAAAGTGATTAAATTAATAGTTTAAGAGGGAAATACCTCACTCTGTATTTTCCATTTGCATTTGGACAAATGCTTTCTGTATATCTTATCAAAAATCAAACCCACAGCCATTGAGCAGATTCCAATTTGTAGTGACCTATATAGGGTTTTCAAGGCTGTAAATCTTTATGGGATCTGAGAGCCTCATCTTTCTCCTTCAAGGTGGCTGGTGGTTTGAATGGCCCATATTTCGGTTAGCAGTCCAATGCCAACCCGACAGTGCCACCAGAGCTCTTTCTATATTTCAATTGGTTCTTCTAGGTATATGTTTTCTGGCATTTTTAGGGAAAAGTTGGGAATGGTGTATGGTTGTGCCTGCTCTAAATGATATCCACCTGCTTCCTGTACCTCTGTACCTCTGCTGTCATTGTCACTGTTGTGTTTTCCTCTGGCTTCCACCAGAAGCTCTAGCAGCACCAAGAGTTGAAATAAAGGTGACAGAAAGCAGGCTTGCATACAATTTTAGCATGCTGTTCATACATGCCCAAATCACATACTGTTCTATTTTACAGAGTGTGTCATGGACTTTCAGCAACAGAAATTTGTATCTTTTCTCTGTTTATCATGATTTTACCTATAGGTCCAGTTGTGAGGATTTTTGGTCTCCTTACATGGAGTTTTCTTTACCTGAGTTCATCCATATTGAGGGCTACAATCCTTGGTCTTCACCGCCCAGTGCTTCAGGCCCTCCTCACTTTCAGCAAGCAAGGTGGTGTCATCTGTGTATCACAGGGTGTTAATAAGCCTTCCTCTAATCCTGATGTTGTGTTCATCTTTGATGAAACAACTTCTTTGATGATTTAAGCAGAATACAAATTGAATAAGTATGGAGAGAAGATACGACCCTGTCACACATCTTTTCTGATTTTAAATCATGCCGTATACCCCCGTATCCTGTTTGCACAACTGCCTCTTGATTCATTATCACATGAGCATTAAGTGTTCTGGGATTCCCATTCTTTTCAAGGCTAGTCATAGTTTGCTAATGATCCATACAGCACAATTTCTTTGCTTGTCAATAAAACACAAGTAAATACCTTTCTGGTATTCTCTGCTTCCAACCAGATCTACCTAGTAGCAGTAATCCATGTTCTACATCCTCTTCTGAATCCAGCTCAAACTTCTGGCAACTCCCTGTCAATGTACTTCTGCAAATGTTGTTGGATAATTTCCAGCAAAATCTTCCTTGTCTGTGCTATTAATGATATTGTTCTATAATACATGTATTCAGTTGAATCATCTTTCTTGTGAATGGGTACAAATATGGATCTCTTCCGATAAGTTGGCTGAGCTGTTTTCCAGATGTACTGGAATAGATGAGATGAGGGAGATGTTGGCTGAAAGCTTCCATGTGTGCTCCATCCATTCCTGGAGCCTTCGGTGTTCTTCCTTCAGTAGCGTTGGTTCTTCCACAAACGCTACCACTTGAAATGTGCCAATTTGGACCAGTTCTTTTCAGATAGTGACTCTGTACCCAAATCCTCACAACAGGACCAATCGAGAATATCATAATAAATGGAAAAAAGATTGAAGTGGTCCAGAATTTCATTTTGCTAGGATCTACAATCAATGGTCATGAGAGGAACAGTCGAGATCAAAGGATACACTGAAATGTGTAAACCTTTGGTACAAAACTTTTTTAAAGTGTTAAAAGCAAGGAGGTTGCTTTGAGCACTAAGGTATGCCTGACCCAAGCCATGGTGTTTTCAATTGGCTCATATGTATGTGAAAATTGGACATTGAATCAGGAAGACTGAAGAAGAATTGATTCCTTTGAATTATGGTGAATGAAAAGTACTATATTGTAAGTACCATAGACTACCAAAAGAATGAACAGATCGGTCTTGGAAGAAATATGGCCAGAATGTTCCTCAGAGGCATGACTTCTTCTCATGTACTTCAGAAATGTTGTCAGGAGAGACAAGTCCAGGGAAAAAGACATAGTACTTGGTAAAGCAGAGGGAAGCTAAGAAGAGAAGGGGCCTCATAAATGGATTGATTCAATGGCTGCCAACAATGGGCTCAAGCAGAAGTGCAATTGTTTCATGATGCTGTATGTATGCAGAGTTGGAATAGACTTCATGCCGCCTAACAACAATAACACATCTGTGTGTAGTTCAGTTTGTTCTGTGTGTAGCAGAAAAGCTGAACTTCAAAAATCTGAATCGCTTTATCCTCAATTCAATAAGTAAGAGACAGGGAAGCAAAGTGCAGCATTACAAAGGTCTACACAGGGAACTGCATCTGGAGACATAGTTTACCAAAAAAAAAAGAATGGACGAAAGAAATTATAGAAGAGAGTTTATCAATGGCAAGCAAAATGGATTAGCTTGTTTTCATGGGATTCCTGCATACTAAATAAAAATCAAACAAACCCACTGTCATTGAGTTGACTTCAACTCATAGTGAACCTTTAGGACAGAATTGAGCTGCCCCTGTGGGTTTCCAAAACTGTGAATCTTCGTAGGGGTAAAAAGCTTTAACTTTCTCCAGCAGAGTGGCTGGTGGGTTCAAACTGCTGACATTGAGGTTAGCATCTTAAATCATCCACCACTGCATCACCAGAATTCCTCTTAGATTGTGACTATTTTAAATAACTTTGCCAGTTCAAGAAGTATCGGACTGTCCCTAAGTGTTACATACTTGGCCCCAAGGTGAATGAGAATAGTGCATATTTGCCCAGCAGTATAAGAATCTGATGAGGGGAACAGTTGAAGAGTGGGTTTAATTAGATGCTTAAGAAGGGAGAAAACAGGCCTCCAGCCAAAGCCTCAAAATTGTCCAAGACGGCATTTTAGAAAAAGAATTTTGCATGCCTGAATAGTTGTAAGATAAAGAATTGTTCAGCTAAGTCTCTGAAAGTCTACTGAGGTTGTTTTTGTGTAAAATCTGTATTATTCCTCTGGAACCCTATGAAAAAAGCAATTTAATTGTTACTTAGCTTAGTATCTATTACTAAGTAATTTTAATTTCATCAAACTGTTCATTCCAGTTATAGCTCCATGCTGTGTTGTGATATTTAATCAAATATTAATTTTAATGCAGGTTGTAACGCTTCTAGTTGTCTCCTCATAATTAAACTCTCACTTCAAAAAGAATGAAAAATAAAAAAACAATATGCTCATGTCAACAATTGCCTGTCTGCTACTTCTTTGTTTTGTTGCAAAGTAAGATAATTTATGCTAAGACTTATGATATTTGTCATATTTATAAACATAGAGTTAAAGATACTTCTATTTTTATTTGAGATGATTGAAGTTGATGCAAGATAATTTTTTTTTTAACTTTAACCTGTGCTAGCTTCTTGAAATATAAATACATAAAGCCTTATTCAATTAAGATCATTATAATTGTCTACTATGCATTTACCTAATATTGTAAAAGAATTGTGGATGTATCTTAAAAATATAGGCATTTCAAAATATTGAAATGATTGCTTATTTGCATTGTGCTTTCCATCTTACTTTTATTTGCCTTACTTATATAAACCTTCTTATATTTGACAGGTCTAATTTCACTCACTATCCACTCATCAAACAAGAGGGAGATGGGAACTGTGTTCTGCTAAAAAGGAGCTCAGTGCCTCAATCTTATCAGATAGATAAAGATTAGTCTTTGAATGCCAAGACTACTTGTTTCTGCATGTCTGTCTTATCTCTGTCTACACTTTTCCATTGTCACTGTTCTTAGGTGTCCTGGAATAGACCCAATTTTAGTGATCCTATTGTACAGGAGGAGAAAACACGACTTGCTCTTACACCAGCTTGACAGTCATTGCTGTATTTGAGTTCACTTCTGTATCTACTGTGTCCTTCCATTTCATTGGGGATCTTTCTCTTTTTCATTGACCTTCTACTTCTTTGCCATAATGTCCTCCAGGGACTGATTCTCTCTGGCAACGTGACCAAAGTACGTAAAACAACGTCTTGCTCTTTCACTGTCAAGCGCATTCTGGCTATACTTCTTATATTATTAGATTGGAGGTGTCAGGGTTTGCATTTTACTGTCATCCACCATCAATGAACATGGAAACAGCAGTCAAGAAATCAAATCACCTATTGTATTGGGAAAATATTACAAAAGACTTCTTTAAAGTGAAGGAGCAAACATGTCATTTTGAAGACTAACATGTGCCTGATTGAAACCATGGTATTTTGATCATCTCATTGGGTATGAAAACTGGATAATGAGAAATAAAGAGCACATAAAAAGCAATGCACTTGGATTACAGTGTTGGCGAAGAATATTAAAAAATGGCACAAACTGCCAGAAAGGCAAACAGATCTTTTAAAGGAATCATAGCCAGAATGCACTTCTTAGAAGCAAGAATGGCAAGACTTCATCTCATGTACTTTGGACGTATTTCAAATATAAGTGCTTAGGTTGTGTGGCAGACAAAAATGACATGGAAATTACAATGAAAAAAGCAATCATTTCAATATTTTATAATGTCTACATTTTTTAAAATTTGAAAAATCACTTTATGTCTACCTTTTTTAAAAGATACATCCACATCATGCTTAATAAAGTAGAAGGTTAATTTGAAAAGAAGAAAGACTTCCCTCGTCTCAAACTGTATTCTTCAGAGAGCAGTGATTTCTTTTTAAAAGGAGACATACATATCATATATATGGATATATGTGTACATACACATATATGTATGTGAGAGAAAAATGTATATCAAAAAAATGACTCCCACTGTCATCCATAGCCTTCTGCAAACTGTATCTTCACACTTTAGGGTCTGATACTAATTCCTGCTTTGAATTGGATTATATGATTCAGATTCTTTAGGTGACTGGTGATGGTGCTGCACTTCTTCCATGTGGACTTTGTTGGCATCTCACTTAGATGGATGCTTATTTGGGGACAACCCTTTAAGACCCCAGACTTTATCTAATAGTCAGGCATCATCTAATTTCTTCACCACATTTTGCTATAGCACCTGTAAGCCTCTGGTGAACTCCCTCTATCCACAATTGAGGGGAGAGAGGGAAGTGGTTATTAAATTAGAGAACTGAATTAGAGAAGATCCAAGGCATAACTCTGACTTGAACAGTTAAACCTTTGTCAGCAGATCCCTGCTAGGATGCATGCTGGACCTGATCTGGTTTCCAAATTTTTCTGTGTGTTTGGTTTTGATTGTTTGGTTTGGTTTTTGTTTGTTCATATTAGGGTGTAGCTCAGAGGTGTTATGTCATTTGGGGGTCACCCTCTTGAAGATCTGTTATATGTTTTTTCCATTTTTTGGTATAATGAAACCCAGGATTGATGAACCTATAGAGACAGTAAGTAGAATAAGAGTTATGAGGGGGTTAGGTGTACAGTGGGGTGGGGTGGTGGTGGTGGTAAAGAGGAGATAATGTCAAAAAGTCCATGTAGAAAAAGAGTTTGGAAACTGATTGTGGTAGCAACTGTACAGTTCTGCTGGATGGGATTGAACTATGGAATGATATGATATATGTATTAAATCCCAATTGATAAAAAGAAAAATAGAAAATGGCTCAAACAGTTATAGAAGTGGGCAAGTCCTAACAAGGTCCAAAACTATGGATCATGTGTTAACCAGAGACATCTCCTAACTCATAGGCCTTAGGGTTGATGAAGCCAAGATTGGCAGAAATATGACAGGTGGGTGACTACAGACGTGAACGAATCTTAGGAGAAGTGAACAAATCTTAGATTAAACAGGCTTCCAATGGATCACATAATTGGCTGGCAATATGGCAAGCCCTGGGTTTAAGTCCAGAGAAACAGAGGTTGAGTCAAATGTAGGACCAAGGCCCAGCTAAAAGGAAGCAAACTTTCCCAAAGTGTCCTTATATAGGGAGTTAGCTTTATTCTCAAGGGAATAGCCCTTCAGTTGTGTCAAGGCTATGACTTGAGTAAGGAGTTTGCAATACACCCTAATCTTCTTGTAGCTGTTTGGATGCTCAGAGCATATCCCATCATGGATTCGATTATACTACATTTGGTGACCTCAGATCACTGAAAATCCTGATCCAGCCAAGTTGATACCAAACTAGACTATCACACCCACACAGTGGCCTCCCGAATGAGGTCAAGCATAGCAATGATTGTGAAGATGACTCAGAACAAGGCAGGGTTTCGGTTTGTTGTACGTAGGGTAGGTGTAAGTTGGAATTGACCCGAAGTTACCTCACAATAACATAGACCAACACGTTAGAAATAACAACTTTATACAAGGGCAAGTCAAAAAATATTGCTACAAAATCACAGAAACGTTTATTAAATAAAACTGGTAAAATCAATAATCAATATAACAAGAATAAATATAAAATTTTAGTTCTTAGGAACATTGTAACTTGTAATGATTAAACAAATATAATGTTCACAGATCACAGATATGACATCTTCTAAATGATCTTAATCCAGAATGATATCTTGTGGCACAATGGGTAAGCACTGGACCACTAACTGAGAAGCCCATAGTTGAATCCACCAGATGCTGCATGGGAGAAAAAACCTGCCTACTGCATCTATAAAGATTTCAGTCTATGGAACCCTGTTCAACAGTTCTATTCTGTCACAAGTGTTGGAAATAACTCTACAATACACAACAAATATAACACTGTTCACTTTGCTGATACATGTTAGTTACAGGAATGTTGTTGTCTGAAACTTAGAGGCCTTGGTACATGACAAAAACATATACTCAAACATAATTAAAAAAAGATGAACATCAGAAGACAAACTAGATGACTAGCATTTTATAAAAATTAGACACCAAAATACAACAAAATAGTTCCAAAAAAGTTAAAAGAGAAAAATGGCAATGATATATCATGCAATGAACTAATATCTAAAATTTATACAAAACTCCAACATTTTGATAAGGGAAAGACAAATAACCCAAAATGGGCAGACGATCATAACAGACAATTAATTTGAGAAGATATTCAGGTGGCTAACAAACATATGAAGAAATGCTCTCTTTCGTTAGCCATTTGAAAGAGGCAAATTAAACAATGATGAGATTTCACCTCACCCCAGCATTAATAGTAAATTTAAGTTAAACAGAAAACAATAATTCAGCATCAGGCAGTGAGACTGGAACCCTCATGCACTTAAAATGGTGTAAACATTATAGAAAGCAATATGGCACTTACTCAAAAAGTTGGGACTAGAAATAGTGTATCACCCAGAAATATTTTGACTTGGTATATATTCTAAATATATAAGAATCATGACATAAACTGATATATGCATACTTGTGTTTATCACAGCACTATACACAATAGCAAAAAGTTGGGCAGAACTTAAATGCTCATCTCTGGATAAATAGATTCATACACTTTGGTACACAATGGAATACACTGCAGTGGAAAAGAATAAGTATGAATATGTGAAACAACTTATAGGTGAATCAGGACATTACTGTGCTAACTGAAATTAGTCAATCATAAAAGGACAGATATTGAATGAGATCATTATTATAAGAAGCCAAAAAAAGCTTTTCACACGAAAAACAAAATCTTTGATGATTACCAGTAATGGAGATTAACTGACTAGATGGTAGAAAATGTTAGTGTGTATAAAGGGAAAGGTAATATACATTAAGAAGGAGGTTGGCATCATATGATGGAGACAGGGGAAGACACGGTGTGATCTTCAAGAGTTCAAAGCAATAGAACAAAATATTTCATATAAACAATCTTGCAATAATGGTGATCTATAAATAGATTCCTAAATAGACATGCATGCTCAACAGGTGTGGGAGCAAGAGTGAGGTAAAACCTGGGAATGTATTTCGATTCAAAAGAGTATATTTGCATATGTGTTTAACTTTGTTGCAAAGGTATGCATGAATTCAATAGATCATAGAACAGCAAAGTTATGAAAACATTTTAGACATAAATATCTTGAAGAAATGGACTGTTGGAACTGAGTGATCATGACTATAATTTCAGGGGACACGCAGGCCAATTGTCGTAACAGAGATCACAAAGACAATGTTCTACATAGTCCTTTGTTGAGTAGTTACTGGGGCCTTAGAAGCTTGTGCATGGCTGTCAGAAATGCAAATATTGGTTTATCCCAGGTCAGTGGAAATAGAGTGGTCAAACTCAATAATGTGGAAACAACTAGTCGAATGGATTAATGAATCATGCAAACATTGGTCTCCACAACTCTGAGATCAGAAGACCTAGATAGTGCCCTGCTACTGCTACGAATTGTTCTGACAGTGATCACTACAGAAGGTTCTGAATAGCATGGGAGAAAATGGTGGAACAAAATTCAAAATGATAGAACACACAAGACTTACTTGTCTGACAGAGTCACGTGGGACTCTCAAAACAATGGACCTGAGGCATCCCTGAGGTCTGGATCTGAAATCACCACTCTGTTAAAATAATTGACCATTTAAGATCAAAATGGCAATATTTACCCAGGGGAAAAGTTCAGAGGATTAGAAAATAGGTAGACATGGAAGCAGGAAGCACAGGGAGTAAATAGACTGCGGTACATTGAGGGAATTGCAACAAATGAGTTGAAACAAAACATGCATGGATTACTGAATCTACAACTGATGATATGTTTTGTACCTCTTCACCTGATTCACAAAAGGTTTTTTTAAAAAGAATATTATCCTTGCAGAAAATAAGAAGGTAAACCAGGTAGGATTTATATTTACTTTTTAATCTATTGTCTATCTGGACAAAAAAGTAGACATATATAAAAATATTGAAAAATCATTCAAATGATTTTTTATATCCAGAAATTTCTAGTTTCACTTATGTATGAGAAAATTTCCCATACGATTATTAATATTTTCAATAGGTAGTACATGCCCAATAGTCATATGTGATTAGAGCCTGAGTGATAAGTTAATGAGTTACGTGTTACTACAGAGAATATTTTACACCTCCCATCATATGGAGACAATTCCTTTTATACTTCCCAATATACAAATGACCACATTGAAGGACAGTGCTTCTGATTCTGCTGCCCACCAAATTCTTAGGATATAATTCACAACTGCTCTATTTCGCTTAAAGAAGTGTCTCTTAAGAAATGACAGGGTAACTTCTTAATGCTTTAACCCCTTTCCCCTATAAGATTCACTGTTTATAGCTTTCTAAAGGTTCAGAGTTTTATCTGATGTGACTGTGCTGGAGAAGTTCAAATTCAATTTTGTTATAAAGTTATAAAGACAACATGCTGGAGAAGTTCAAATTCAATTTTGTTATAAAGACAACATGTTCATTCCTGTAAACCACAGACCCAACTCATTGCAATTGGATTGATCCCAGCACAGTGACTCTGTGTTGAATTGCTGAGATGGAAAATCTTTCTGGGAGCAGTCAACCTCATCTTTCTCCAGCAAAATGGAGTTCTGACCTTGTAGTTAGTAGCTCAATGTTTAACCTGCAGAATTATTAGAATTCTTGAGCACTTAAAATAGTTTATTGTCTCAGTAAATGCATGCCAGTTTCTGCTTAAAATCCCCACTCACAACAGTATCTCCATGTAGTAATAGAACAGCCACTGGGTTAGCGGCCAATAAGACATAAAACAGGAGTGCACACATTGTACTGAACACATTGTGACTTTAATAATAGAGCTTAATCCCTTAATATTCATTGGACCATTGAAGCTTTATGCATAAAGGTTTTAATCTATCAATATATAAGTAGCCAATAAATAGTTCCTCTAAGGAGTGTCCTAAGAAATAGAATTTTGATGTTGTTGTTTTTTTCTCTTGAAATTAAAATGTAGTCAGATAACAAATATAGTTAATGTATATATATATACACATATAAAACTATTACATATGCAACATAACAAAAATTAATTATATACAATGTAAGTAAAATATTATATAGTTGGATATATATAGTAGATCCTTAAGACTACTTAAAATACATATAGTTAGAGAGGTGCTAAATCTTGTGTGTTGGCCAGAAATATCAATCAAAACATGTTGGAGCAGGAATCTCAATTTCTTATTTACTTTTTATAGAAAAAAATAAAGATTTTGAATTTTATTATTTATACTTTAACTGGTAGGATTATAAGAGGGCATGAAATTTATACTTCATTCATTAAAAACTTTTTCAATATATATCATAATCCACCATGTCTGCTAGATGATTGTGTTAGTCTGGGTTGACTAGAGAAACAAATTCATAGACACTCATATGTGTATAAGAAAGAGGTTTATACACAAGAGCAATTGAAAATTGAGAAAACATCCCAGCCCAGTCCAGATCAAGTTCATAAGTCTGATATTAGCCCATATGTCCAATACCAATCTATAAAGTCCTCTTCAGACTCAGGAAACACATGCAATGATGGTGAATGCTGGAAGATCACAGGCCAGTGGATGGGAAGTCTTGTGGATCCAGTGGTGGCATAAGCATCTCAGTGCTGGCAGGGGTCTCCATGTGGCAGCTCCAGCTCAGGGCACTAGCATAGTTCCATGTATCTTGTCAGTTGCCATGTCTCCCAAGGAGTGAGAAGAGAGTGTCTCCCACCTCCCAGGAAGAAATCCAAGAGTTCCCAGAATCCTGGATTCTGGGACAAGGTCATGCCCACACAGAGGTCTAATTGGCTATGATCTGATTGACAGTCTAGACTCCACCCCTTCACTCTTAATCCACTAAAGTCCCAAACTGACACCAGATGATGTAACTACCACAGCGATGTGAGACCAAGAGAAAAATAACACATTACATCTTCCTTGAAAGAAGGTGTCAACTATAAGAGCCAGTTGATTTTAATAAAACAGTAAATGGTGAGATTAATAGCATATGATCTAAAACAGTAATTCTCCAAAACTCTCTTAGCTTTCCCAGAGCACGCTGACCATCATCTGGTATTTAGTGAGCAATACAAATTCTCCGAGTCCTGCCAGACTAAATAAATCAGAAACTCCATGGTGGAGGCCAACAGGAATGCATCTTAACACAATGTGGGATAATTCTGGAGGGTGCTTGAATTCGGCACGGATGTGCTAAAGAGTAGCAACTGACATCTTGAGAGCTTGTTCTTTGTGCAGGCACAAATTCATCTTAGCGAGGTCTGCACTAAAGCACTGGAGTAGATAACTGGGTTCTCACAGGAAATTAGGAAGAAATTAAATGGAATCATATATTTATCTTTTAGCAAGCTTTTTGGGGGGTGAAATATAAATGCATATGTTCTTGTTGTTGTTCGGTACTGATGAGTCAGTCCCCCCTCATAGTGACCCTACGTACAAAAGAAGGAAGCGCTGCCCGGTTCGATGCCATCCTCACGAGTGTTCTTCCATTTGCCAACATTGACGGAGCCACGGGGTCAATCCATTCTGTGAAGCCCTTCCTCTTCTTCGCTGTCCCTCCGCTTTTCCAAGCAGGATACCCTTCTCCAGGGCCTGGTCTCTTCTGATAACAGGTCCAAAGTCTGTCTGACGAAGTCTTGCCTGCCTTTTCCTCTAAGGAGCATTCTGGTCGAACTTCTTCCAAGACACATTTCGTTTGTTCTTTAGATCGTGTTGTAAGCAGGTCGTTGAATAAATATAAAATGAGCAGAGACCGAATATAGTTTAAGAGGTTTATTGGGTCCAAACCCAGACTCAGCACTGAGGGACCACACCAGACTCTGTCGAGTGCCGGGTGTGTAGGCGTACAGTTCATTGGGTCACGCAGAAAGAATGCAGTACTTTGTACTATCTTTCAGTTTGCGCTAGCATGTGGTTTTTCTAAAAAACTGCAGAGTACAGAAGGGGAATGTTTTTTAAAGTTAAGCTGACCTTTAATCGAGCTTGGGACCATCCTGTTTTCTTCTGTTCTATTGCAAACCTAGAACAATTTCACTCAGAACAATTCCAATTTCCTTGTCACCGAAAATAATTCCAACTTCCTTATCACACTCTTTATCACATCCTCATCATATCCTCAGCACATTCTTATCACATTCCCCACTGGTTTGGGGGAGCATCCTGAGTTTTCTGACTCAGTTTGACTGGCTCCGGAACAAACTTTACTAAAGCATTTATAAGGCAAGGGTCAAAAAGTAATAACAGGATTAAAATGACCAAAGGCCCTGGTATGGCCAGATAGGAGAGTTGTCAGCCACGAGGATACATTAAACCATGCTTCACACCAACTTTGTCCTTTTTCCCTTGCCCTTTGCCTTTCATCTAACTCCTTCCTTACTTCCGCTTGGGTTTGCCAAACAATTCCAGTTTTTGCATAAAAGCAACAGTCTTTCCCTAGGGCTACACATAAGCCACCTTTTTGGCCTGTATCAAGGGCAGGGGCACCTAGGGCTGAGGCTCCCGTCACTTCTAGACCTACTAAAAGGGGTACTGATATAGGAGCAGTTCTGCGAGACCAGGTGCTGCCAGCAATTATGCCCAGGTGTTTTCTTCCTTCTGTCCCACTACATAGGTACACCTGGGGGAGTACATGAGTACATGAACTAATATGCACAGCTCAGAGTACTTGTTTTGGTAGAAAATAGGGACATATAGACAAGAGGTGAGTAAAGAGGTACAAGCAAACCAGGTGGTAGTGGAGCTTTCAATGGGGTGCAATGGATGTGTAACAGTGCTGAGGGCAGGAGAGCAACCCACCTAGAGTCAGTCTCTAGAATTAATTTAGCTAGAGGCTCTTTTAGGGTCCGATTCATCCTTTCAACTTGTCCTGAGCTCTGAGGGTGATAGGTACTGTGTAATTTCCAATTTGTGCCTAAAATTTGTGTATAGTTTTTGCAACAAATCTGGGTCCATTGTCTGACCCAGTGGTGTCAGGCACCTTTTACTTGGGACTATTTCATCTAATAACTTTTTGCCTACTACCTGAGCAGTCTTTTTGTTGGTGAGGATTGCTTCTACCTAACCTGAAAAAAAATATCTACAAAGATTAACAAATACCTGTAATTCCATTGCCCTGCTTAATTTCTGTGAAATCTACTTCCCAGTGCTTTCCTACCTCGCATCCCTGTTCTCTGGTCCCA
>NW_022103900.1:43767892-43769098 GCF_000313985.2 Echinops telfairi
ATGGACAACAGAAAATTGGATGTAAGGAGATGTCAGAGAGTGTAAGATATGACAAAATAATAATAACTTATAAATTAGCAAGGGTTCATGGTGGGGGGGTGCAGGGAGGGAGGGGAAAAATGAGAAGCTGATACCAAGGGCTCAAGCAGAAAGCAAATGTTTTGAGTATGATGATGGCAACAAATGTACAAATGCGCTTGACACAATGGATGGATATATGGATTGTGAGAAAAGTTGTATGAGCCCCCATTAAAGGTCAACAAATTCCTGTCTTTATCTTTAAAGGGGACAGGGTACTGATGGTTTGCCAATGGGCTTGCTCCAGGTTTTAGCTGAACCACAACTGTAGGCACGTGGGTGGTAAGCCCAGGGGGGTTATCTTGTGCCCAAATTCTCAAGACTTCAGTAAATAATCTTCCCTCATACTTGAGAGGAAAGCTCAGTGACTGTCAAGAGATAACTGTCATTCAAGGTAAGAGTCACAGAGACCTGCCAGGGGGCTGCTTCTTCAGGTCCACCCAGTGCTACTTGGGTGTGGTCTGGTTGAAAGCTGATCACTCCCTTAAGTTTGGGCAGTAAGTCTCTTCCTAGAAGAGTATAGGGTCAGTCTGGCATTAGGAGGAAAGGGTGTTCAACCTCAGGTTTCCTAGGTGTATTTTCTTCCCTGTAGCCCCGGAGACAGTTTCTAATTTGCCTATTGCTCCTTGAATGGTAGTCTCTTTGCTGATGGGGTCTGCTGCTTCCTTGAGGACTGAGTGGGCTGCCCCTGTGTCTACAAGAAATATGATAGGCCTGTCCCCTACTTTCAGGGTTATCATGGGCTTCGGGGAGATAGTAGTGCATGGACCTCCTCATTTCAGTTCTAAGACTAGAATGGGTAGCGTCTTTGCCTGGCTGAGTTGATTTCTGTGTCGAAGTCATTTCAGGCAATTGGACTTCCAATGGCCTTCTTCTTTGCAATAGGCACTTGCCTAGTGGTTTACACATATTCTGTCTGGTTTGCCTGCCTGGCCCCAGACGGGATTCTGGTCTCCCAGCAGTCATGGTGAGGATTCTGGCCATTGCTTTGGCTTGCTTCTCTTCTGGTGAGTTTCTATTATTATAAATCTTTTCTTCTATTTATAATAATTCAAAAATATTTTTCCCTGCAAACACTTCTAATTTCTGTAACTTTTCCTGAAGCAGCTTGGGACACAAAAGCTACAT
>NW_022103900.1:43773573-43774612 GCF_000313985.2 Echinops telfairi
ATACAGTGACTGCATTTCTCCCATCTTCTCTTGCTCCTTCCTGTGTCATTTAAATTTTGGCTATAGAATCATCCTTCAATATTGGAGCCCAAGGGTTGAATTTTTCTCCTTTAGTCCTTTCAGCTTGCGAAATGCTAAGCTTTTTCTTTCCTCTTGGCTTTTTCTATTTCCAGGTCTCTGCACCATTCATTGCGATGCGCTATTTTGGCTTCTCGAGCTCCTTTGGAGAGTTTCTATGCAGCCCTTTTACTTCTCCATTTCTCCTTCCATTTTATCTTTTTTCAAGAATAAGTTTCAGAATCTCTCCTGGCATTCTCTTTAAGTCTTCTTAATGATCCTTCACTTTGTTCCTGTCTGATGTCATTGGTATCACATCACAACTTCTCTGATTTTCACTCATTAGTGCTCAAGCCATCAAAATCTGTTCTTGAAAATGCCTCCCAATTCAAGTGGGATATACTTATGGTTACATTTTAGCTCTCATGGACTTTCAACATTTTTCTTCAACTTCAATTTCAATATTCATAGGCACAATTGAAAATTTGTTTCACAGTTAACCTCAATCTTGGTTTGGCTGATGATACTGCATTTATCCATTTCCTCTTTCCACAGAGATAGTTGATTTAATTCCTTTGTTTTCATATGGGGCTCATGCATATAAATTATCATTATGCTGTTTAAAAATATATATTGACGATGCATAAGTTGTTTTCTGTGATTCCCGCCCAGAACACTTTCAAAAGCAGGACAGGGAAGCTTACTATTGGCCAGAGTTCGAGTGGAGAACATCCTTTGGATCCTACACCTGGTTCTCAGACATGGTTTCACCAATTAGTAGTATTCAACTTAACCTAATTGTATTCATCCCCATAATCTTGAGGATAAGAAGAATCATCCAGACAGATGTCTTAATTTTTTTATTTACCAGCAAAATGTGTACCCATGGAATCAGCAGCCAAGAAATCAAATGGCATATTGTGTTGAACAAACATTTTGAAAAAAAAAAAAGCACTCTAAAGTGTCTAAAAAAAAAAAAAAA
>NW_022103900.1:43775622-43777170 GCF_000313985.2 Echinops telfairi
TGCTGGGGAAGAATGGCAGATGTCACATGGACATCATAGGATGAATAAATCTGTTTCAGAAAAAGTACCAAATGCTCCTTAGAAGTAAGGAAGAAAAGACTTCGTTTCACATACTTCAGACATGTTATCCAGAGGGGTTAGCCCGTGGCTAAAATAAATAAATGCAACAAGGAAGACTCTCGGTGAGCTTGATGGACAGAGCGGCTGCAGTAGCAGACTCCAACCCAACGGTGACTGTCAGGACAGTGCAGGACCCGTCGTGCATGACGTCGCTATGAGTTGTGGGTACCTAATAAAACAAACACAGAAATTGAGTCTGTACTGAAACACAGCCTACGCAAATTTGTGAGAATAATCATTTCAAAGTGTTAGAGGACATTTGTAAATGCCTCATGAAAGGTACCACAAAATCACTTATGATAAAAACAAAATGATTTCAAATCTATTCCAAATTGCTTCAAGATTAATACAAATAAAAACGAAGCTACTCGTGTAAAATGAATTATAAAAAAAAAACTGCTCTAACTTGAGTCAGGGTTAAATCCCCAGCATGAAGTACTGCAAACGACTGCTAAATATACTGGGATTAGAGGGGGGAAATCAGCAGCATTATTTCTTTAAAGGGAGTAGGTGATGGAGATGGAATGGCCATCTGGGAGCAAAAATTCTGAAAAGGGACATTTATCCAGGCAACAGACGGGCCATAGCTCTGCAATCTGCTTTGTGTTGTGGAAAAAGCACCAGTTAAAAAATTAGACAGTTTTTCAATTTCATGGGGCTTTTTTACATGAGAAAATTTACTCCGTGCTAAATATGTTACTCTTAAAAATATATGTACCTCATGTGTCCTATGTCCATCCATGTTATACTTGCCTGATTAGACGTCAGTAGGTTAACCTTGAAAGAGAGAAGATGTCAGGGGAGGAAAATATTTTACAACAGTACGCTTCCCTTGATTGCCCATATTGTACTCAGTAAATTAAACCAGCCTCTTTTTCTCACGTCTTCCTCTAATAGTACTTTGCTCCTTCCTCCTTGCCCTCACCATATGGTCTTACCAGTGCTTGTAAATTCTTTCAATATGTTCCTACTCATCTCCTGAAGTGAAGGATGCTTTCTCTTGGTTGAGTTTTACTGTATACATTTTGGAAATTCAGACTATCCTTAACAGTTTTCAAATAAAGAATCTAAGCATGCAAAATTTAAATAAGATTAACATTGGGTAAAGTGAATTCAATACGATAAAATGTCAAGCTTTTAACGTGAAAGAAATGAGGTTTTTTATGTATAAGACATACTTTATGGTAATGAAGACTATGTTATATTAGCAAAAGTATGGACTTAGAGATCAATGGAACAGAACACAGAGACCACCATAAATATAATTTATTGAAATTGTTGTTATTTACAAGCACTAAAATGATTTAATGGGGGAAATAGCCTTTTTAACCAATTGTTCAGAGACAAGAAGGTGTCTGTGTATAAAATTAACAATCGAATAAATAAATAAACAAAAACATAACCTCACACTTACACAGAAATTCTCAA
>NW_022103900.1:43777270-43790096 GCF_000313985.2 Echinops telfairi
CTCTACAATCGTGGACACTAACACAGATTCTACAACTTCCAAATGGGGGACAATCACAAGAAAAAATCTGTTACTTTTGTTTAGCAACATTTTTTTAGATGTGAAATCAAAAGAACTAAAATTTATATATATCAATTAAAATGAAAAAATGCTCTGTAAAAGATCTGTCATAACTTAGAGAAAACATTTGCATATCATCTATTAGATAAAAAGTTTGTATTGAAAATATAGAAATAATTCTTGAAACTCAAACATAAGATCACAAAAAAATCCAACTAAAATAAAAAAATATATCAGAATTACTCAAAATAAAAATAAATACTGAATTGACAATATCAAATATTTGCGAGGAACTACCAGAAACCTCATTTCTTGTTCTTGGAGGTGAATTAAATTGTAAACATTTAGAAACTGTTTGGTAGTTTTATCATTTCGTGTATGTGTCTGTGTGTAACTCCCAGACCATTTCAGTAATGTCAAAATTTCAAGAATACACTTGCATATCAAAATTTGTGTGTTAAACATCTTGGCTAATGGTATTTTCTTGGAAACCTTGTATTGCTAACTTCAAGGTTATCAGTTCAAATCCACTAGCTGCTCAGCAGGGAAAGATGAGGATGTCTATTCCTATAAAAATTTACAAGCCTCAGAAACCTCATATAGAGTCATATGAGTCAGAATGTACTAGATGGTATAGTTTTGCCTGAGATAGTGTGTCTTTGACCTTAAGAGACCATCATGAAGCCCAGAGCTGCTCTCTTTGATACCCCTGCATGCCCAAACTCATGAACTCTGCTGAGGATTCCATCACTTTATGGATAATGCCTAGTTTCTCTATCAATCATTAAAATATAGCAAGCAGAATTTTCTCTACCTTTGGACCACACATTGAAACCCAGTTTTCCTTCTTCTCCACGTACTATTTACAATCCCCCTTTTCCAAAGTGGAAACTGAAAGTCATGAAAGAACTCAGAAAAATATCAAGGATTACACTTAAGGTATTCGTTTACTAAAATAGCAAAGCTATCAAGTTTGTTTATAGACATTAATAAGAAAATTAAACATTTTGGAGTTCTCAACAAATGATCTATTTTCAGCTCCTGTAAATCTTAAGGACCTATCCTTTATGTCCTTTGTGATCCTTTACTTAAAGGATTGAATTGAGAATCGATCTATTTTCATAGGAAAAACTTTGGATATCATAACATAACAATAATTTTGAGGATGGCAAGGGCAGGGCATACTTATGCTATGAATTATAACTGACCAATGGCATCTAACAACACCACCAACAATAACATGGACCTATTAAAGTAGACCTTGCATCCATATCATTAGACAAATATATATTTGTTTTTAAATGCCTTTCCATCTTGTCTCAGTTTTAAGCACCTTTAACAATGCCTCTTGGCTCAGGCTAAAAACCAATGGTGGAGTTTTCCAAAAGAGAGTACCAGCCTTCTTTCTGGGGAGGCTCTGCCTAGACTGAGCCTCCAACCATTCGGTAAGTGATCTACTATGTGTGTCTTTGTGATTCATGTCCATTTATTGCCCGCAAACATTTTCAATCTCTCAGTTTTCTTGAGAAGCTGCTACACAGTTGAAGTACATGCTACTGACCACCCAGAAGAAACTGTGTAAGGAATCTGATCACTTCAAAGAATCCATGGAAAAGCTCCATTTCCCTTCAATTCCCAGTATTGTCTGAAGACCCCTGGTGTATGTTCCACACAATTGTATCGAAATCCATGTTAGCTCAAAAGACACACGCCCTTCCCCCACCCCTTAATCTCAGCATGCTTTTCTTTCCTGGAAACGCAAAATTAACAACAACAAAAATATTTCAAAGGAGAAAATAGTAGGATTAAAATCAATTATAAAAGGATTATGAAAGGATTAAAATCAATTATAAGTGATTTGCTCTGTTCTACATCACTTTAACTTTATCAGGTAGTTGCCCTGAGTTATTTTCTCCTCAGCCATAACTGACTGGAAGTAGGGTTGAAATCAGAGAATGAGCAGAATGTAATGTGAGTTAAAGAATGAGTGAAAAATCAAAATAGTATGAAGGGTGCTGAATTCAATGTGGAAGAATGTGGGAAAATCTAAAAGAGAGAGCTTTACATCTTTTACTAATGTATTTTACTTAAACAAAAGCCTTTCCTTTGCTGTTGAGTTAATTCCGACTCATAGAGACCCTATAGTGCAGATGAGAAATGACACTTTGGGTTGTAAGCTTGTAAATCTTTAAGGGAATTGAAAGTCTAATCTTTCTCCCACAGAGCTCTTGTGGGTTTGAACTGCTGACCTGTGGTTAGTGCCCAACATGCAGCCCATTATACTCCTAGGGCTCATTCTTAATTTGCTTAACCAAGGAAAATTTAGATACAATTTTGTTATTTAAAATTATTTTAAATTTCCCCATACCAATCAAATAATGTAGGTTCTTAGATAATTATGATTTCTCTCTCTTTTTATTTAAGACATGTTTAAAACAAACATTTTACAATATATATCAAAGTGGCTACTGTAAATTGGAAAAATGATTGATAAACAAAGCTAATCGAGAAGATAGCAATTAGCAGTAAAATATGAATGCATGTAAGAAGCTAGCATCTGGCTGAATAATGAGGTGTGGTCTTAAAGTGAAAGGGATCTTGTAAGTGTGACAATGATTGATCAAACATGTTGCATCTCATGGATCTTTCTCTGACGGGTTTTGTTTAAGAGACAAAAGAAACAAACAAAAACATCAACTGAACATATAAATTACCATCAACACCATAAACACACACAAAAATCTGAGGGAAATGTCATGCATTTTACATGGAAGACCCAAGGTTAAATTTGTCCTACAAATTTCTCCTTCTGTAACAATAAAGAAACATCACTTAGTTTCTCAGGATTGGGTGGTCAGTGAATCAAATTAATAGTATTTGGATTTGGGCAAAAGTCATTATAATATGGTTTTTTCCAGGCATGGAATTAATTGTGTGTGGGGTGGGGGTGGGGATTTGTAATATAGTTGTTTAGTATTAGAGTAGCAGAGAGACAACAATCTTAATGTGAGCCCTAAAACATAAATTTGAGTTTGAAAAGTAAACAGTTTCACCAAATGAGCAATTTATTGTTCTGTTAGGCTTGGTTTTGTCCAGGAAATTGTGTGTCCAGATAAATTTGTTTACAGTAATTTTCTGAAGCAAACAGTTAAGCTGGGTTGACACAGATGGCTTCAATATTTGGTCCACACAGTTAAGTTATGTAAACATTGACAACTGCACACTTATATTTAAGGGGGCAAAGAAATACACACCAAAGAAATCAAAGGCCTTTAAGGCATGGTTTACATTCAAGTTAATTTTCTTCCTAAATATCTAACATTGAAGAGATTTCCTAATTTCCCGAAGTCATATAGCATTTCTTGTTTTTTTTTTATTTTGCATATTTTATCAACCTTAAATTAATAATGCATGTATATTCTATACCAATACCTTTCATATGTAAGTTGCACTGCAATGAGATGAGGCATTGTTCATTCTGCACCATCCGCACAGTCTTTTCTAATTGTGCACCCATTGTGACAGAGACTGTGTTAATCCAGGTCATTGAGAGCCTGAAGGGGGTTAGTCTTATTTTTATTCGGTTTTAAACTATGCAGTTTGTTTTCTGTCCAGCCAAATCTGATTCATGCTAGCCCTGTGCATATTAGAGTAGAACTGTGATCATGAAGATTTCCATGGCTACTGTTTTAGAAGTAAGTTACCAGGTCTTTCTCCCCAGGAGTATTTGAATGAACTTGAATCTGTAGCCTTCCTGTTAGTATCTGAATGTGTTAACCATTTCAAGCATCCAGGAATTCTACAAACCAATGCACACACGTTAACACAAGAAAACTTTTTAAAAATGTAGATGAAGAAATAATTTTTGAATTGTTGAAAATTGCATCAATTAAAGTGAAACTCTATTCCAAGTTAGGGCTATTAAACATTCACTATATTACTTTTATGGATATAGTTTTTTGTTCTTTAGAATAAATATTCAGATATGTGTTTGATGGGTCATACAATAAATAAATGTTTCACTTTATAAGAAAGTGACAAACATGTTCTTTAAAAAAATTGCTAAACATATTTCCAGAATGGCTTTAATGTCGTACATTTTCCCCACAAAACTTAAGTGAGGTATATGGAGTCTGTGAATCAAAGTAGCAATCAGAATCACCTGACTCTGATGGAACTATGGTGTCGGCTACTTAGGCAAGGTGTCAGTAGAAGTTAAATAGATGGGAAATATTTACTTGGCCTATGCAAGCAAAGACATTAGAGGACTAAGGTACACCTGATCTAAGCCATGGCATTTCCAAATGGACACACATTCATATGGACATTGAATAAGGATGAGCAAAGAAAAATTAATGCAATTAAACTAGGTGTTATCAAAGAATATTGAAAGTACCAGGGACTGGTAAGGGAACAAACATCTATCTTGGAGGAAGTATAGCCAGAATGCTCCTTAAAACAAGGATGGTGAGATTTGTTTTTAATAATAAAATCATTTTATTGGGGGCTTATACAACTCTTATCACAATCCACATATACATCCATTGTGTCAAGCACTTTTGTACATTTGTTTCCCTCATCATTCTCAAAACATTTGCTATCTTCTTGAGCCCTTGGTATCAGCTCCTCATTTCCCCCTTCCCTCGCTACTCCCGCCTCCCCCATGAACCCGTGATGATTTATAAATTATTATTATTTTGTCATGTCTTACACTGTCCAACATCTCCCTTCACCCACTTCTCCGTTGTCCATCCCCCACATCCTTTGAGCATGTGATCAGGTGAAACCCGTCCCTGATGAAGGACCTCATGCTTGGTAAAGTGGAGGGCAGTGAAAGAGAGAAGGATCCTCAAAGATTGAGTAATATTCTTGTAAGAAATGGAACAAGGTGAAGACATAAAAGGTGAAGATGAAGAAAGAAAAGAAAAGGGAGGAGAAAGTGGACAGAATTAGAGAAAAAGAAGCTAAATACAAAGGGGAAAGGAAGAGGAGGAAGCATTTTTGTTTAATTCGGTCCAGGATTAAAAATAGAATTTATTTGACATATTCATGAGTCTTGAGTTTCTTTTAATCTGATACATTTCCTCCATCTGTCTTGTAACAGACATATTTACAGAGCACCACACAATGCTTTCATACTGTCCATCGATTAAGTTTGCTTGGTGTTTCTTCATGTCTAGATTCTTTCATTTCAAGCAGATTTGTATGAGATGTGATATCTTGTTTTTTTCAGTTATTCACATAGGAATGCACATGTTATTGGGTCAGCCAAATATTGGTAATTTTAGCTTAAAACACTTGGTTAGTATAGTGTCATGCAGGTTTCTTTTCATGAGTTAATATTTTGTTATTATGTTTTTAAATATGAAGATATTTAATGACTACCGTATATATTTTAATCCTCAGAAAAATTTTACCTATTTAACATTCACAAAAATTTTCAATGTGAAATAAGCTCATTTATATTTTGGGGGGTAGATAGTGATTGTCAATTTTGTGATTTTACTTAAATGTTTTTACTATCTGTGTTATGTTATTTCCCTGTGTGGTTTTATTTTATTTATTTATTTGTTCTGGTTTGTTTTATTTTGTTTTGATTTGCTAATGCAAGTATTTTGATGTTTTCAAAGATTTAGATTTATGTTTAGATAGTTAATAATAATACCATTTGTATTGTCGTGAATATCTTTAGGCATTTATTAATTGGTTTATTAGCTTTAAATAGTAGCCATGGAAGCAACCTCCTGTGCATATGTTATCTTATTCTGTTACTATTTTTTAGCTCATTAATTTAATTGCATTATTGATTCCTGTTGAAAACACTCCACAATGTTTAGATGATAACTTACATCCTATTTTGCCACTCTTTCCTGCACCTTTGCATTCATCTTGCATATGCTTCTATCAAATATCTGCGAGAGTGTATCCTGATAGCCTTCGCTTGGATGATGCTCTTTCTGTAGTTTTGCTCTTACTAGGAGTGAGTGAAGTGCTCCCTGAGTTCTTGCACGTTTCAAACAGTTTTAATGTCCTCTAAACAACATATTTAAACAAAAACTCGGCTGAATGTCTTGTATATTTCATGTTATTTCTTTTTTATTAACATTTTATTTCATTCGAAAATGGGACACATTGTGTTAAAACGGAGAGTTTTATTAGATTGGCGATTAATGTAACATTGCAGGTTAGACTTTTACTTCTTAGATGGAATTTAAGTCCAGATAGATCAGAGAATATATGAATAGTTATTTTCATTATCCACCAAAAGCCCTCACTACTAGTCACAGAAACACTTAGAAGCCACATACCTTTCATGTTCCCAATCCCCGTGATAGATCTATTATACTGCTCTTTATAAAGCAGTTCTTCAAGGTACAGTTTAAACTCTCCCATCAACCAGAACCCTCCCTTTACGTCTCATGTCCACACTAACTTCTTCTGTTGAACTCCTACTCTATTATCACTTCTAGTGTTATCTTAGATTTGTCAATTGCTGTATAGCAAAGCACTTTAGATCTTCGGTAGCATAAAATAATAACAAGTTATTTCTCCAAAATTATTTATTGACTGGTATTTTGCTAGACAGGTTTCCTGCTGACTATCAGGGGGCATTTCTTAGGGGATGTAAAGTACAAGAGAGTTTCAAAGTGAAAGCAGAAATGCCACCAGCAACCCTCTCATCTTCAAGGAGCCATGGCCACTCTGACGGTCCAGCTGTCTACCATGGACTTCCAGCATGATAACAGAAACTGACAATTTCATAACACTTAAGCTTCGTAGTCCCAGATTATCACTTTCCACATTCTGTTCACCACAAGTAGACAAGGTGCAAGTGGAAGAGGAGGAAAATCCATTTTATGATGAGAGGAACGTATGCTTACAGGACAGAAAGAATGTAGAGTGGCCATTTTGGGAGATTATTTAATATCCTGTTTTGTTTTGGTTTTTTCTCTTGAACCTGACTAGCAATTTCTCAAGGGAGGTATGCTTTATAGTTCTTTGCATTTCCCACCATGTTTTGCATAATATTAATAAATACTATTTGAATTTCAGTTCATTCTAAAAGTGTTTAAATAAATTTTGTGTCTAGGAGTCATTTTGTGTTCTGGAGATAAACAGAGAATTTCTATCAGATGTCACATAGTTTACTGGATTGTCTAACCAAAATTTTCACATAGACACTATAGTTTGCACAGGCATATATGCATTTTATTAGAAAGTCGCTGCCAAAAAGTTTGGGTATAGTGAACTGTCATTTAAAAAATTATTCGTCAAAGTGAGAGTACTGTAATTCGTTCTTGCTGTATGTCCCATTTTCATTTTACATGAAAAGCCTAAAAGGAAACAAAAGAAGTCAAGAAAGAGAACTAAAAACATTAGAAAATACCTTATTTATGCTACTCTCCATTGATAGGTAATCATTAAAGAAAGCTCTATCCTCAGAAAGTCAGATCCATAGTTAAAGAAAAGATATTGTCCTTTAGAAATGGATTTCTAATAAGTAATTAGAACTCTAATATGATCATATGTTGTGTACTAGTGTGTCTTCCAAAGAAATTTCATTGCTATTGAAAAGTTCCTACCATGTCATAATATGATGAATAAGTTGAATTGTTAAGTAATGCAGGTTTCAGTTAAACACAATTGAATATTTATCTAATGATATATATAAGTTCTTATGATTTTCTAATTTCCTTATATCCTTTGCCAAAAGAGATCACATTTCTTGGAATAATGGGTAATCAATAAAAGTTAACACTGTATAATGCATTCTCTTTAAACAGAAATTTGACAAACCCTATAAGTCACATAAATACTAATTAAATGAACTCATTCTATCCAATCTTTTGAGAAATACGTACCTAAGTTCAGGTTTTGGGGGCGTGGTTGCTTTTTTGTGTTATCTTAATATAATCTACGTATAAAATCCAATCTATTCTATAAGAATCTATAGCCTAGAAAGCTATAGACTAGGAATAGAAAGTTCACTTAATATTTAAAACATGAGAATAGCTTAAGTGATAATTTGTAGTCCTACACTTACCAGTCAGATGACAGTAGATCATTTATTTTCCTTCTTTGAATCTCAGTTTACTCATAGTACTTCAAATGAGACCAATGTGATTTGGGAAGAATAGAGTGAAATACCACATCTCAAGCTCTTAAGAATTATAAAACATTATAAATATAGGTCTTTATTTTAACTTCTTTGTTGGGCAATCATATCTTGTCAATCTTTTAGTCCATACACCCCAGTGTGACCTTTTAAATAGCGATTGTTCCACAGGCCTCAGCACTGATCACACAAATGCAAACCAAAGGTTGGGCGTGTGGCATGACAAAGTATAAACTTTGAGAAATTTTATCAATGAGCATTTGGAATGTGCTCCCCACACGGAAGCCACTAATTTTAGTATAAGAACTACATTTAGAATCAGTACTTCTGGGTTTGTGTTCATGTTCTGTTCCTAAGAAGTAGTATATTGGCAAATCCGGTATATTCCCTTAGGCTCAATTTAATATTTCTACACCTTACTTGCTGGAGTCCAGCTCCGGGAGGGTTGAACTGGATACCTGAAGGAGGTGTGGAGTCGGCGAACACAGATGAGACAGACACAAGAGATGTTCTGGTGGAAGCAATCTATGCTGAGTTCTACCAAACAGCTTTATTTATACCATAAAAAGTTTTGCAGACCACTACATTAAAAAAATGCCTTATTATTAACACCAAAGTCACCCTTATGTTTCCACTAAAACCTGATAAAAGACCATTATAAGGTCTGTACTTTTTTCTATCACTTTCTGTCCTCTTCCTGGTTCTTTCTTTCTGTACTGCTTGTCTCATAAGTTACATGCTATTCTTGATTGAGGTCTTCAGAAAATGTGGTTAGACTCATATCCTACTCACTGCCCTATTTTTTTCTCACAATGTTCCTTTTCTCGTTGACTAACTTAATACAATGACACTACCTCATGTGCTACTTCAAAGCCTAATATCTACAAGCAGAGTTAAATGCTTCTCAAATATTTTCCTTTACAAGCTTTCCCATTTAACTGTTCTATTGTCTATCTATGTCTCTTTTATTTTTTATACTCCTGAGGCACCATGGGGAGCCAAACCGTCTTGATTCTTTGGCAAAGACTTAATGTTTCCCCTTTTACGTGTTTTCTATTAATGCTAACCATTCCTTCTCCTTCTATGTAAGCCCCTGTTCAAGGTATAGGGGCATCAGTTGGGGGAGGCAGTCTCTAAGGTCCTCTATATCAGGGAGTCCAAAAGGGTCTCCCACTACCTAATCTGAATGGAATCCAGGGTTTTTTTGGTGGGGTTCATTTTCTCCTCTGACCTCAACTTTGGGGTTTCTTCCTAACTCAATTTCCATATATCCTCCTCAGAATTCCCAAAGATGTCTTACAGTCTAAGCCTCTCCAATGCCTCAGTTACGGAAAGCCCCATCATATTGAAGCAAGTTTTACATTTGGTTTCATTCGTACTTCTCAAGACTGCCCTCATATCCACTCCAGGTGCAGTAAACATGACAATGCACAAAATTCTCATGAATGGATTTAACAACAGCAAATATTTGAGGGATGTTGGAAACCTTCAATGGGAAGCTCTGCTCTGCTCTGCAGAAGCTCCTTCCACCAGGCTGTAGCTTTGTTAGACAGCATGGCTGGGATGGCTCCCAACACTTACTCTTCTGAAGGTCATAATAAATACAATTTATTGCTGTTGCAAAATATTAAAATTAACCAAGTGATTGATTTCAAGAGAGTGAAAGCTTTAGTCTGACTTTCCTCTGTAGAAGAGAAAATTTTCATAAAACACTTGAGATATTATATATATAAGATTCCATCTCATACTTTGTTTTTGGTAGAAATTATACTTTTTAAACTAACATCCAGGCACTTGAAAATCATATTTCTTTCTTTTTTTTGGTTATTAATAAAGCGTTTAATAATACTTTACAGTTTTCAGAATCACCAGAAATATGAATGCTTAAAGCAAATTTAAGAAAACCAATCTTTAGATAGATTTTTCAATATTGTATCATATGGCACTTTTATGTTGTATATATTTTTTCACAGTAAGAAACTTAAACGCGGATATTGCAGAAGGTTAAATTTCTTAGAAAATCATATTTCAAGCTCGATGTCTTCTCCTGGAATAACGATCCATACCACTGTTAGTATGGCAGAATATGACCTGCTTTCTCCTTGGCTGTGGAAGTTGAATGTTATCTTAAAAGGACATTGAGCTTTTGCTTGCCTCTGTCATATTTAGTTTGTCAACTTCATCTTCTGCTAGATAAATTTAAGAAATATTTCATATAAGAGCCATGAGACAACCATATAGGTCCCTGTTTCTTAGAATAAGGGGAAAAAATCCCGAAAGTTCTCTTGATTAGCATAATACTGGTTATGCAATGAAATCTTTATTCAACAGAACCATGTTTGTAAATGTGAAGTCCTGTGCCCTTCTAATTAAGGGATGAACTCATTTACTCTTAGTAGCTGATTTAATAGTTTAAGAGGTAATTATTTGATTGATGCCTTTGCTATTGTGCATTACCTTAAAAGAGAGTCATTAATGGCAGTGGTCACTTATGCAGGGAATTTGTGAACTGTTGTGTACCTCTTTCAACTCAGTGCCAAGTGTATTACAATCTCACACATTGGGTAGGATAACAATACTGCAAAAGTTACTGTTTTTAAAGCTTGGTGGCATTTTGCTATTTTTGGTAGGTTGCATTTTGATAAGCTACATCATAACCTAGACAGCCATAAAATCAATTATATAGACCTTAGAAAATGCTATATGTAGATGTTATGCTCTTTATCAAAAAGTGCTCTTAGTAGCTCTAGAATTTAAAATGTCATAAAATCAGATATTACAGCTTTGAGAATATATACTTATCTAAATAGAGAACCATGAACTCACAACAATAGCATTTTACAACTACACTTGTCTGGTTCTTCAACTTTAAAAGGACAGAACTGAAACCCAGTTTCATTGTTTGCCTGATGCCACCTGTCTAGCCCTGGTCATCAGGTTGATCTGGACTCAGAGTGACCATGTAGGACAGAGAAGAACTGGCTCGTACATTTTTCATGCCTGTAGTCTTTGCAGGAACAGACTGCCACATCTTTCTCTCGCAGAGCTGCTGGTGGGGTCCAACTTCTGGCATTTTGCTGAGCAGCCAAATACTTTAATCTCTGTACCAGAAAGGCTTCTTTTGAGCAATCTAGGTGGTGAGAAAAAGAAGACTAGATTCTATATTTCTGCACACTTAGTCAAATATATTTCAATTACTTCAGGGTAGTCTCCTTTAAACAGATCTAAAGACTAGTTATTTATAAGTGAGTTCATTTGTCTGAAGATGCAGCAGGTCTGGCAGCTCTTCCATTAGTCCCTGCACGTGCACAGCACAGACAGTTTAGACTCATTTGAAATGCAGCCTTATGATGAGACACGTTTGTAGGAAATGCACACTAAGTTTCAGAAGGAACAAAACGCCTCAAAAACCAGAAATTTACTATTTTTCTTACAGATTTTGCTAAAAGAAGTATGAAGGCATAAGGGTGAAGTGTCAGTTTTTCACTAGAAGAGATATGGATAGAAGCTTACAAAATTTTTTCTATTATTATTTATTTACTCATTTATTAAACAGTCATTTCTGAAGCATTCAGAGGTAGCTGCTACTCAGTTTTTGGTGAAGAAATATCTCATTATTCTGTCCTTATAAGGACATCTTACTATATATTCCTATAGCATTCAAATATCAAGAAACAAGGGAAGTCTGTGCACTTGAGGAGAGAAGATATTTCTACAAAAAGTTATCTTTATAAATAGGTGACTTTTATAAAAACCCTAAATATGGATAGGTGATTATTATATACAATGTATAATAATACATAATATAATATACACACACACACTCCTTGGTGTGTCCAAGGATCCTGGGGCACAGGGAGTTATGCATTGGGCTGTGAACGGCAAGATCAGCATTTCAAAACCACCAGCTGCCCCTCAAGAGAAAAACGTGGTGTTCCACTCCCGTATAGATTTATTGTCTCAGAAATCTGCATAGGTGTTTCCACATTGTCTGTTAGGCTCATTCTGAGGTGGAATTGACTTGAATTCAGACTTATGGTGACCTTATGTGTGTACACACTCCCATACGATAAACACACACACACACACAAATATTGACTTTTGATCTCTATAGAGTAACTTCAGGGGGTTTTGTTGTTGTTTGTTTTTTCAGCTTGTCTCTGAAATATAAATATGCTAGGATTAGTTAGCTTAAATGAAATTTACATATCATTTTGAAGATTAACTTTTTCTGAATACCACAATTCTCATAGTTAAGGAGATAATGTACCCTAATTTGAACTTTACTTTAAGGGTACCAGAATGCTCCTTAGAAACGAAAGATGAGGAGATGTGGTTTCACGTACTGTGAACATGTGATCAAGATGGATTAGTCTCCAGAAAAAGACTTTGTGTTTAGTAAAGTAAATATTAGTGAGACTGAGAGGGATTGATCAGTGGCTGTCACAAAGGATTCAAACAACCATCATGAGGATGGTACCTGCATGAGGCTGCTCTCAGATGGAGGCCCTCCACTACACTGACCAGAAGAAGAAAAAAGAGGAGTCTTATTATGTCATGAGGATTAAGAAAGCTTAATGTTAACATTTCTCAATTAAAAAATATTAAAACAAGAGTCAAGAACAGTGGTTCTCAACCTTCCTAATGCCA
>NW_022103900.1:43790196-43791323 GCF_000313985.2 Echinops telfairi
ATTTTGCTACTGTTAGGAATTGGGGAAGCCCTGCGAAAAGGTCGTTCGATCCTCAAAGGTGCCACGACCCACAGGTTGAGAACTGCTGGTCTAGCTGGTGAACAATAACATGAGGAAGGGTGAACTCTTTAGAATAATAAACAATTTGAGATCAAAATAAATAAATACATGCCACCATTTGCCAAAGGAAAAAGCTCCAAGGGAGGAAGGGTTAGGGAAGCAGAAAGAATGGAAACAGGAAATTCAGAGATGACAAGAAAAAAGTGATCTTACGTAGTGGGCATTGCAAATAAACATGGGAAACAAAATTCACATGAACTGTAGGATGGGAAACATTTTTTTCAGTAAATTCTCAGCCAATACAGAACAAAAACTTTAAAACCTAAACAAATGAAAATAAAATATTGGGCTCAAGTCAAAGTGTGGACTGTAATGGCACTGTGCAAATGCACCTAGTATAATTTTTGTATTTTACAAAATTATTAAATTAGATGTTATTGAACTAAATACACAAGACTTTCTAATCTGATAAAATTTTAATTTGATGTCTTAGTAAGAATTTGCCGTGAGATCAGGTAATGAAGTGGACTATATACAGCAGCTGTTCTCAACCTGTGGGTCGAGATCCATTTGGGGGTCCAACAACCCTTTCACAGGGGTCGCCCGATTCATAACAATAGCAAAATTACAGCTATGAAATAATGAAAATAATTTTATGGTTGGAGGTCACCACAATATGAGGAGCTGCATTAAAGAGATGTGCCATTAGGAAGGTTAAGAACCACTGATACAGTGGGTGAGAATTTCTCTAATTCAAATGTAAATCTATGAGTTGACTTGAATGCATAGATGGGATGAGAAAGGTATGTTTAAGAATAAACGGTACAAGCAGTCCATGGATTAAGATTGGGAACTGCTTCTTTTTTTTAATCATTTTATTAGGGGCTCATACAACTCTTCACAATCCATACATACATCAATTGTGTAAAGCACATTTGTACATTGATTGCCCTCGTCATTCTCAAAACATTTGTTCTCCACCTAAGCCCCTGGCATTAGTTCCTCATTTTTTCCGCTCCCTCCCCGCTCCCCACCCTCATGAACCCTTGATAATTTATAAATTATTA
>NW_022103900.1:43799689-43800590 GCF_000313985.2 Echinops telfairi
TGTGCATGTGTGTGTGTGTATCATTCTTGAGTTCTTTCCATCCTTAAGCCAAGGATAACTTCGGGGTTGTTTTCTCTTTGTTGCCCTCTGGTTGAGGTTGTTCTATGTGGCGGTCTCTTATTTATGCTTGGGGAGTGTTGTTCTTCTGTCCATACTGGGTAGGAAAAGATCTTTTGTAGGGCTGGGTTTCTTCTAACATATTTTTTAAGTTTTCCCTTGTCTGGGAAGACTCTTAATTCTCCATCTATCTTGATCGATAAGAGTATTCTTGGGTTTGCCCTATTTTCCTTCAATTTTTGGAATATGTTAATCCACCCTCTCCTATTCTTCATAGTTTCTACTGATAGGTCTGAACATATTCTTATTTGGGAACCTTTATATGTTATTGTTTGTTTTTCCTTAACTGCTGTCATGATTTTCTCCTTTTCCTCAAAGTTGGATAGTTTAACTATTATGAGACTTGGTGACGTCTTGGGATTCAGTCTATCTGGTGTTCTTTCAGCCTCCTGAATGGTTGCCTAGTTTACATTCATTAAGCTGGGAATATTTCCCTCCAAGAATTCTCTCACTATTTTTGCGGATGACTTCTTTTTTGTGTCATCCTCCTGTAAGTCAATAATTCTAATATTGTTCCGCTTTATAGCATCAGACATAGCTCTAAAGTTTTGTTCAGCTTCTCTGATAATCTTATTAGATTTTTGTTCACGTTTGTTAAAGTCTGCTTTGCTGTCCTCCAAGTCACTGATGCGGTTTTCTGCTACCTCCAGTCAATTCTTGAGGTCCGTGTTTCTGCTGCTAATTTTTGTTATCTCCTCCCTAAGCTCCTGTATTTCCCTTTGGTGTTTGACCTTTATCTCCTCTATCATTTCATCCTTTTCCTGTGTTGTTTCCCTCATATCCT
>NW_022103900.1:43801398-43838407 GCF_000313985.2 Echinops telfairi
GAAAACTATGGCTGTGTTGAGAAAAAGCCCCTGTGCAGCACTCCAAGACTATGGGGTAGTAGAGACAAGAGAGGGAAACAAAAATAACAATGTAGCTGAACCCCAATCCCTGCCAGTGGGGTTGCAAGGGTGTAGTCCCTGTCCCAAGGCAGGCGGCGGCACACTGTGGCTGTGTTGATATTAAGCTCCTGTGCTCTAAATGGTCCTGGCTGCGGCAGAGACAGAGACAGTCTTGGGGCTAAGATGAAGCCCTAGCCATCCTCCACTGTAGTACGTCAAAAGTCCCCAGCCCCTCAAAACCTTGTGTGTCTGTGCCTACTTATCTTTATGATGCTCCTCCTGTGGTCCAGCAGTGTCGAATTTCTCTCTAAGCAACTCTCCTGGGCTGAGTTCTGTGGAGTCTCTCTGGTATGTGTTACTCCATCAACATCTTCCCGGTGGGATCCACTTCTAAATAGGGGTTTTATTACAATTTTAGGTAAATCAGAATAAGTGCACATGGTCCTTATTTTAGCTGAAGAAAAAATTTTAAAAACCAGTGTTTTCAAAGATTTAAAACGGCACCTACAGCAAGTGAACCTTGAAAGTTATTGGGACAAAGACTTTGTTGCTAGAAGAGATCGGTTCATTCTTTGAAGTTAGGGTCCATTTACATACCTTTAAAGGGCAAAGTGGTGATTGAGTAAATATCAATAGAAATGCTTCACAGAACTGGAGTAGCTCTGCAAATACACTAGTTTAAGGCGAGAAGTTTGGATTAACAGTTATAGCAATGGACTGAAACAAGAATAATCATGAGGATGGTTCAATCCCAGGTCCTATTTCACTCTGCAGCTATGGGTCAGAACCAAATTGATGGCACTTGACAAGAGCAATAACAAACGGAAAATAGCCCACATATTCAAAACCCTAGCAGTTACTATGTAACTAGTATAATTTATGGCAAAATGCCTTCAGATATATCTACAAATATCAATTTCCACATGTAAAAAAACTGTATAATGGATATTTATTAAAGTATACTTACACAGTTGTAAGACATAATTATGTAAAGGCATCTATTTCAATGCCCATCCCAGGTTAACCAAACTCACTGACATTGAGCCAATGCTGACTCATAGGACAGGATACAGCTGCCCTTGTAGATTTCTGAGTCTGTAACTTATCCCTGTCACCCACCCCCACCCTCCGAAGCAAGAGGTTGTTTCCAACTGGTGACCTTTTAGTTAGCAGTCTAACATGTAATCACTATGCAATTAGGGATCATGTCACATAAGCACTTAACAAATGATTTTTTTTTTAACTTGCTCTATAAAAAGCTATTCTGTAGTTATTGGGTTGTATGCATACACTGACATCTGCTTTTAGCCATTGTCTCTCACAAGACATTAGGGGATATAAATGAATTGTCTTTAAATCATGTAGGCTTATGTAACAGACCTAATTCCCAAGACTGGGAGTGGTTATGCATGCACATAAAGAAGTATGTCAATATATATGGTCAGATAAGGAAAATTTTACATAGATCAATCTATAGTAGATTTCCCAGGTGTGCAGAAACTACCTGCTTGCTCTGAGACTTGACAGAATCATAGGCTAACATAACATAAAATTTTATGTTTCTAATCTGAATCTTAGTAAAAGAGTTCTTTCAATGGGGAAGTCACAAAATAACTCCAGGATCCAGACAGTTCAGGATAAACTTTCTGACAGTGATTAGCTTACCTCTTAAAGAACAGAGCTTTCAAGAGCTTTGGACAAAGAAAGATAAAGGATTTTTAAGGATTAATTTAATAAAACATGGGAAAATACAATTTTATGATTTTATTATCATTACAACCATTATTAATATTATTGTTTTTTATTGTTAGTATAGTTTCATATCATATTCTGATATCTAACATCATGTAAATATGTGAAAAGTCTGGAACTGGAGGTAATAGTATTACTTTCTAAAGTGGTGCAGTTTGGGCTCACTGGGCTAAATTTACTTATCCTAATACCTACTCTCATCAAGTGAATGCCAACTCATAGTGACCTTACATAGGGTCTTGAGATGAAATTTTTACAGGAGCAGAGTGCCTTATATCTCTTTGGAGGAGTGGATGGTGGTTTTGAAATACCAACCTTCTATTTAGAAATCCAAAGCTTATTCCACAGTGCCATCAGGTCTCCTTTTAATTACATACATTTACCACATTTTAATAATTAAGATGAAAAAAATTATACAGGTGGCATGTTAGACAGGACTCTCTAGAGAAACAAAACCAGGACACTTAAGGTTTTATATATATTTATATAGATAGAGATATAAATAACATAAGAAATAAACAGCTAATTAATCTATAGAGCAGTACAAGGGCTCAGTGCAACTCACTTCCATGAGACAGCTAATACACTGGCAGTCCTTCAACTCTTGAGGGCCGCCAGGAACAAGTCAAGGAAGCAGAGAGCTGTGTCCTCTGTAGCGCAATTCAGGAAATCCAGCCACAGGCAGCAAACAGCAAGGCAGGTCACCAACAGTCAGTCAGATGACATTGTCCGACAGTCCCCGTTCAAGCGATGTATACTTCAGTAGCATGGTGAAGCAGGTCTTGAAGGTGCCTCAAACTACAGCGAAACAGTTCATGGGTTAGGTGTCCCACAGAGAGTATAGCTCACAACTTAAAGCAGAGAACCAGCTAAGGCAGCCGCACACTGGTCCAATCATCGAAGAGCAAGAGACAAAAAAGGGAAGGCTCGCTGAGCCACTTATATCCCTGCCCTTCAATCAATCCCACATGTGTTCATTGGCCAGGTTGGTACAATAAGCTAACCTATCACAGGTGTTTTTTGAACAAAAACAAAAATTTAAAATCAGCATCTATATAATACAGAAATCCAGAAGAATTTTATTAACACAAAATCAATGATGTCTTCTCATCACTACTTTAACTACTGAGAGTATCAAAAACAAGAAAAATAAAAGACCAAGCATTTATCAATAAAAATGAGTATTATGAAAGTCAAAAACATAATAATAATTATTTGTATTTTATAAGATTTTCTCTCTAAAAACCCAAAAGAATAAAATAAAAACAAAATTACAATAACAGGAGATTCATTTTTAAAGTAAAAAATAAGACTGAAGTATATAAAAATTTATGTCTATGCCAGAAAGAGCTGGTGATAGAAGAATTCTGCCCCAGAGATGAGTGGCAATTTTGACATCCTTGAGGGATCCAAATCGTGTTCCTTTTCAAGGTTCAATTTTTTTCACTTTGCTATAAATGCAGCAGTGATTATTATTTTTCTGTGGGAGAGTGTGACAGGTGTCTGTGCCAACCTAATATCTGTAAGACACTGTAAGTGGACCATAGCCTATCAAAGAGGTTGCGGGCTGGTGAGGGCTCCTTGGGACTGTGGGAGAGACACGGAAGGGGACTGAGTCCTCTCTTGCCCTTTGACTTCCTGCCTGACTAGGTTCTGACTCTCACATCTGGAGCCAGCAGCCCATGTGGCTTGCCAACCCCAGGAGTTATCATGGCCCTGCCATGTCCCTTTGGATCTTGGATCCATGCAATTCTGCACACCTTGACCTGTGGTCTTCCAGCTTCCTGCTTCCTCTGCCAGCAGCTAATGTACTTTTGAATTGGCAGGCCTGATGACTCTTCAGAGTGCCCCTAGGGGATTATATATCATCCAAGTCTCCTTCATTAGAAGGAACCCTGGCAGTTCGGTGCTCTAGCTTGGCTTGGAGGTTGAATGGTTAAGATTACCAGTTTAAACCCAATAGTCCTGCTCTGGAGAAACATTGGGCAGTTTGCTTGCCTGAATATTACACATAACATTGGAAACCCTGTTACAGACTTTGACACTGTCTGAGTCACTTTGAGTTGGAATTAATTTGGTGACAATGAGTTTCTTTTATTAGAATATTCGGTTTAACCTTGTGATAAAGCTTCAATCTTCACAGAACTTTATAATATCATTCTCAACACAAATCAGGTTTGCTTTAAGCGTGTAAAACTGCAGTAGGACAGGTGGGAATTTAGGTCATTTCTATTTTCCACCACCTTATTCTATGGACCTATTTTCTATTCACATGCTGTCCCAGATCCTGTCCATTTAGGAAAGGGAGCATTGTACCAAGGCAGAGAAAGTCTTATTGCAGGAGTATTGTAATCTAGTATGGGCTCTTTTCGGTCAGATCAATAAATGTGAGTAGAGTATATTCACTAGTGTATTGGTGTTACACAGGAATTGTAGACTTCTAAAATATTTGTCAAAATATTAAGCTCTGCACTTCCAGGCAAGGTGGCATCTAGTTAACAGCACAGGAGGATCTCCTCAAGAAGTGTCAAGAAAGATTTAGTGCCATGGAAACCGAGGCTTTCTGCAAACCTGTGGAACAGCTTCAAAGTGAAGTGTACCAAGGTCTTCACATTCTGGAGGTGGTGGGATTGTGCAGAACCAGGGGAGGCAGGAGGACACACACGAGACACTCAGTCCTCTCTTCTGGCTCCCCTGCAGGGCATCACCTCTGCTGCCATACTACCCCTTCACCACTGACTGCCCACGGGGGGCCCCCAGCGAGTCTCCCCATTCAACCCCTTCTTGCAGGGCACCCCTACCACCACCGCTGCCATTGCTGCCCCAACACAGACAGAGTTGATTACACCCACCTCCTCTCTCTGCTGACAGGTCTCCTGTGCTAGTGCTGTCACTGTGCGTGTCTCTGCTGTGGTTCACAGCCATAATTATTCTCTCACCTGCTGTCACAGTCATGGCTGTGTCACCCCCACCCCCACCCCACCTACCCATAGACCACTAGTGCCGCTGTCGTGAGCATAATCAATGCTCACCTTGCTCAAATACTCACTAACTCCAGAGCCTTGGCTCCCTCGCAACCCTACATGACTGAAAGGCTCCTGGGTAGGGAAGACCCGAAACAAAGTGGTCTTTTTTTCCCCTACTCCTCATTGTCTCTTTTCTCTTTCACTATCTTGTATTCCTCTATTAATTTATATTACCCTTTAATTTAAAACATTTTGTACCCTTTCCCCCCTCGATTTCCTTTCTCCTCTTTCTTCTTTTATTCTCATTTATACCTTTTTGTTTTGTGCTTTCTATTTATCCTCTCTGACATGGAAAAAATAGGAAAACTAGAAATCATACAACAAAACAAAACACTAATAGAAATCCAGAAGATGAAGACAAAGATAAGGGAATTAGACAGTATTTTAAAATAGAGTAATAGAAATGAAAGAGCGATACAGTGAGCTTGAAGACAAATCTCTCCACTACAAATGATGAGAAAAACAATCAACAAAAAGATCAAGGAACCCAAAGAAAGCTTAAGAACTATGTGGGACACTATCAAGTCATATCAAGTTGTGTCTCATTGGGACTCTAGAGCTGGAAGAAACAAACAAACAAACAAATTACAGTGAAAATAGTATAAGAAATCCTGGAACAACCTTTTCCCAGCAGCATAAAACAAGAAAATACCCGTACAAGAAGCGTAGCAAATTCCGAAAAGGAAAGATCCCAAAAGGAAAACATTGCAACATACTATATTCTAAGTCTCTGATATAAAGGGAAAGATGAGAACCCTGAGAGCAGCTGGGAAAACAACAGTTCACACCAAGGAAATCCCAAAGGAATAAGCTTGGAGTTTTCAGCAGAGATCATGCCAGCAAGAACACAATGGTATGTCATCTACAGAATCTGAAAGAGAAAGAAAAACAGAATAATCTTAAAAATTCTTGAAATAAGTGAGAATGGAAACACAACATACCAAAACTTTTGTGACAGAGCACAGGAGTGACTCTGAGGACAATTTATAGCAATAAATACACACATGGAAATTTAAGGGAACACCAGAATCAATACCTTATCACAGAATCTTCAACAACTAGAACAAGAGAAACAAAGCAAATGTCCAGCCATCAGGTGAAAATAAATCATAAGGATTAGAGTAGAAAGAAATTAATTGGAAAATGGAAAAGAAAATCAAGAGTAGAAGTTGCTTCCTTGATAGGATGGCAATCCCACTAATCTGGTTAATGATTGCTCACAGATGAATCATTTTCAGTGTTTCCTCCCACCTTATCAGACCCATTCAGGAAAAGGACATTTTGTGGGAGCTACAGAGACGTTGGCTAGAGAAGTCACCTTGAGTAATTCACTTCCCTTGCAGAGACAAACCTAAATGAAAGAATATTCCATGTTTATGGAGAAGAGGGCTTCACATTGAGAAAAAGACACTATTGGGCATAGTGATCTATAAAGACAACACTATTCTGATCGTGATCCCCACTTTATTCTTTAAAGAAATAGAAAAAAATGAATTCATAATTTTATATGGAGGTGAAAGAGACCCAGGATGAGCAGAAAATTTAAGAAGAACAACATAGGAGGCTTCTCACTTCCTGATTAAATCTGATTACACAGCCACAGTACTTAAAAAAGCATAGTACTAGTAAAATGATAAGTCCACAGACAAATGAAGCATAATCGTGAACGTAGAAATAAATTTATTCACCTAGTGACAACTGATTTTATATAAAGAGCAAAAAAACAGCAAATGAGAAAAAGATCGTGTCTTCAACAAATGGTACTGTCAAAATTGGATCTCCATCTGCAGAAGAATAAAACAGGATCCATATCTCACCTCAACTCAAAATGGATCAAAGAACTAAATGCAAATCCCAGAGTTACAAAGATCATCAAAGAGAAAATGAGGACAAACTCAAGGGCCCAATTGCAGGGCATAAGCAGACTTTCACAAAGAAAACACAGATAATCAAAAACAAATAAAAATAATGCACTCAAGTATATCAAGGACCCCCTAAAAAATACAAATAAAACCCATGAAGTGGGAAACATTTATTTCTACAGTGACACAATGGAAAAAGGGCTGATCTGTAAAATACATGGAAATCTGCAACCCCTCACCAAGACAAAGATGAAACTCCCAGTCATGAAATGGGCAGAACATGGACAGACAGTCAATAAAGAGGACGTCCAAATGGCCAAACAGACATGAAGAACTGCTCGTGATCACCAGGTATCCAGGAGATGGAGATCCGACAACAATGAGGGCAACCTTACACCAACTACTCACCCTCGAGATTACTGAACTACTGAATTCTGTCTTTCCGTCGGAGCCAACTCATCCCACATGCCGTCCTCTTGCAAGGAGTTGCTTTAAGATTACCCACTTCCTCCTTCTTTCAGTCCATCGCACATCTGTGACTAGACATATTTTCCCCATCCTTGGTGGGTGGAGCACAACTTTATCTTTCTGAAATCTTTCAAGGAATTCTACCTAAGACTCCGATTTTAGACATCCAAGCATGACTTGCAGATTTTGGACTTTCAAACCTATACTCTCAAACTCCACAGGGCATTCACTCAAGTTCGGCCAGTCATAGCCTATCATCCACTTGCAAACACATAGAGGAATTCTAAGGATACACTCAGTTGCTAAAGAGCACATTGAACAGAAGGGAAATTTGGTGGACTATTATAATTCCTTTCCTCTTTTCATGGAAAGGGAATGGGCATAACCTGCTACTCAAACTTACAACAGGTTCAATATTAAGAAAGCAACTTTGCAACAGCTTAATTTACAATGTGCACTCCCTTAGCCTATTGTAGTGCTCAAATGCTAAATGAAAGGTTAGTGTTAGAACTCACTCGCTACACTATGGGAAAAAGAGGTGACCATCTTAGCTTTGTAAATTTACAACCTTCAAAACTCTATTAGACAGTTCTACTCTGTCCTAAATTGTCACCACAAATCAGGATCAACTGTATGGAACAGGTTTGCTCCACTCCCCACCCCCAATTTTCTCAGTTAAAATGTTTAAAAGTTGAAAAACTTCCATGTTAACGCTTTGTTCACAGCAGTAGAAATCCCTGGTTGGTGCAAACAGTTAACAAGCTCTCAGCTGCTAGCCAAAATGTTGGGGTACAAGTAACTCAGAGGCACCGTGGAATAAAGGTCTGGTGACCTACTTCTGAAACATCAGCTACGAATATTGAAAACCTGTGGGGCGCATTTCTATTCTGACACACAGGGCTAGCTTCTAATCAGAATAGGAGCCATATAAATATTAAAAAAATAATCCTGTTAGAACATGGACTGTCTATTGTGCATGCTCAGAGGTCTGAGCTCCCGGCCAGGAAGGGGTAGTACACCTAGGTGGGCAGTACACCTGGATTGCCAGGTGAATTCAATTCAGCCAGTGGGGTCGACCAGGATTGTTGGCCACGCCTCCCAGTGGAGGACTTGAAAAGCCAGAATCCAGAGCCTTGTGGCCCTTCTGCTTCTCCACGGAGGCCCTGTGGTGTCTCCTCTGACTTCAGGACCCCACGTGCAGGGGTGAAGTGCCCTGAGGTTGCCTGTGTAAACCTTAAACTTCGTTTATCTTTTATAAAACTCACTTGAATCACAATCCAGGCTTTGGAGTGAATTCTTTCTCATGGGAAGCCAAGATGCAAGGTATTGCTCCCATGAGAGAGATCTAAAAATCCCAGGAGTAGACATGCAAATACATAGAAAAAGGAGATAAGATAGCAAAATGTTCACTAGAGATTAATTTTTCAGAAGGAATGAATCAAATTTAGAATACGAATAAGTATGAAAAAAATTTCTATTTATAGTATAAACTCTATAATTATTCATATATTATTGGTGTACTTGTTAGCAATAGGAATAACAAAAAACCTTTTTAAAAATTGTGGTGAATGAAAGTAGATCCCTAGAAACCAGATCTAATAGCAAACCCATTAAGTCAACAAATGCTCAATAATAATAGTTGTGCCTTTTTGTATCACCAAATCTCTGAATTAACCCATTGATCTTGATAGATGGAAGGTTTAACAAGTATTTGTGGGGAAATAAGTGAAGATGACATACTTGGAGCTCCTAACAAGATAGTTATAATGTAGCATATTTTCGATACTTCAAAACAATTGCAATACCAGTTAGCTAGAGAGTGAGGGGATGTAGCACAGCCAGTCCCTCAGGAACCAGGCAGAGGGGGCCTGTTTATGTATTTCCCAACATTTTCAGAGTTATTTGGAATTCTTGTTGACTCTTTTGAAAAATGAAAATGAACACCTGCTCTTGCTCATTTTTTGACAGCACCTAATATAGTTTTGTGGCAGCCTACACATGAATTATTATAAAACATTTTCTCTGATTAGAAACTCCTGTTGTAGAAAGGAAAATGGTTTAAATCTCTGTGCTTGGAAGTGTCATCCTTATAACAGTGTCGACAGAAAACGGGTTTTCTATTTTCATTTGAAGTAAACACAAAACTTATGAAAATATTATAAAATGATTAAAGAGCTCCAATTTTTGAAGGATGTAATATACATAAATGTTATGTCCTCCTATAAGTATAAAGTATAAAACCTTTTAATAAACTATTAGTCTCAAAGGGTTCCAGACATGATAGAATATGTTTTGATAGACTCTATCTGATATAAGAAGGATTTTAGAGTTATTGTAATAACTCCTAGAAGCAAAAAACAATAGAACAGAAAGGATTGCATTATTCAGCAAGCTAAAGCATTTAAAACCCCGACTGCACTTGGAGAATAGTCATTGTAGCAACCTCAATGCTTAAAGGCAATGCAAAAGATTAACAACATTGTGATGGATCATAGAAAGCAGTGTCTCTTACCACGTGCATTGTATTTCTTGATCATAGCCCCAGCTCACTTTTTAAAAAACAAAACAAAACTATTCCCTTTCCCAACATAAAGGATTGAAAATAAATGTATATCCCCAAAGACCACAAGCATGGGAGAGGGAGAAGTCGTCACCCTTTATTGTGATTAAGGGGGAGAAAGAAGATATAGCTGCAGCTAATTAGTGTCAGGATTTTCACACCAGCTGCTGGAAGCCTTCTCTTGATCATTGCTGCGGGCGGGCTCCCTGGCTGTGGGCTTTTGCTGTGGAAACCAACATTCTGGAAGCAAAGGCCCAAGAGAAGAATGGCTGTTAATAAGACAATGCTGAAGGAGGTGGGCCGTGAAAATGTGGGACTGCCTTACCTTGAGGAGAAATTTGGCCCATGTGATATCCTGTGTACAAGTGACAGCAAAGAATGTCTGCAAGGGTGACTTTCTAAAAGTTGCAATTTTATTTTTGCCTTGAAGCTCCTTACATAGGAAAAGGTTTTATCATTCTCCTAACACAGTTACAAAAATAACAAGAACCTCAGACTTGCTACTAAATTTTACAGATGTTTGCAAAGCATTTATGTGGCTCTTAAAGGAAACAGTAGCAGACTTGCATAAACTCTAATAGGGCGACTACAGTTTCTCAGACATTTTTCTTTCCTCAGTCTTTTGAGCTGCAAATATTACCTCCGGAATGGAAATGGAACTTCCTTATTCCCTTATTGTGCCAGAGACTCTTAGCTCTAATGTTGAGATAAAAATAGAATTATCTTGTAACACATCTAAGGTCCCTTTTGAGATCAGATAATTAAAAAATCCTTTGTGTGCTAAAAATTTTGACACAGAAGTCTGAGTTATAAGGAAGAATGCAAATTTATTTAACATATACAATCCCAGTCATTTAAAATAGAATTTTTAGGCATAACATCTTACATAACTGCACAGAAGCAGTAGTGTTTCAATTCTAGTCTGTTATCGTCTGCAGGAAAGAAGAAAATAGTGCTTCCTGGGCTAAGGAGAATTCTGATAGTGATTACATGTTTTATAGTTGAGCCCTTTCTAGATGATTTTCTTTACTGGTAAAGAAAGTGGTAGCAACCATCTCATATTTTAAAGGAAGAAGGAGAAGGAAATAGACCCATTTGCATTGTGTTGTGTTGGATAGGGCTCTCAATCGTCAGAGATTTTGTTTGCAGAGGCAATTTCTGTATGTTTGGCAGTAGCTTCAGTGACTCTCAAGTTTATAAACCTTCAAAAACGAAACGATGGATAATGTCTCACCCATACAACAATAGAATTTCTCTGGCAGAATACCTTTTACTTTTAGTTTCTGCTTGCTAATTTAAGTAGAACAGTAATTGAGTGTTTTTAAATGGGTGATGTTCTATTTATATTATAAAGGTTAATGATAAGAGGAATAAAAATTTGCTAATGAACTTTTGATGATAGCAAAGAGCAAACATCCAAGAATGTTGACATGTTGTACAGTAAATCGTGAGTCTGAACCTATACGACCTGTTCTAACTCTGCACTTTCCAACTACGGGGAAAAATTACACCATTTGAAACTTCTGTCTCCTAAGGTAGAATGTGAATCTAGCTTAAATTGAGAGGTCTACATTGGAATTAGAAACATCAAACTTCTTTGATTAGGAAAGTTAATTAACTCAGGAATTTATAACAGAGATGCATGTGTAAATTATTGTAATGAAGAAACACATGAACTCTGATAACAGCAACGATGACCATGACTATGACACACCAAGGACTCATGTGCTCCAGAAGCTGTAAGGGACCTTTACAGAGCTTTGATGTGTACCCATGGCAGTACTATGAAGCAAGTACTTTTATCCACAGTTTGCAGATAATTTAAAATATCAATTATAAGGTCCTGTGGCTAGTATATGGTAAAGTTAAAAGTCAATTACTTACTCATCCTTCTAATTCCATAGCCTGCATTCTTGGTAATTGGATATGCTAATGCTCCATAATAAACCATCATAAATATAATGGTGTAAAACAACAACAAACACGTATTAATAGCATTTTTTTAATGGTTTTACAGATAAACTGGGCAAGGCTAGTTAGTGATATCTAGCATCTGAAGGGTCTAGAATTTGCTGGTTGTCTATTTCTGTTCTTTCTTTTCTCAGATCTTCATGGTAGGAATATCATGCTTTCCTCTAGCAGCAACTTGGGTGGGCACAGTTCTGGAACCTGTGATGCCACTCTTACCCGGGTTGAAAAGTCACCCAGGCCCCCTAGTTTGCCATACAGAACTAAAGCCCCAGTGAGGGTCTAATTGATTAACCTTAAAGCCTCAGGCAACAGCTTATTCACTCTGCCAGGGAAGCCTTTCCTGTAAGAGCGCACACCTGTCGTTTTAGGCCATCATTCTTCCTTTCCACCAGGCAGATGGGGATGATAGGGAAGGTGGTGGCACCATTATACATCACTCTCAACTCTCCACTTGTCTTCAAACACATCGTGCATCCTAGTCACCATCAGCCTGCCACGGTATCCTATACATGACCCTCGTTTTTGTAATTCCTATCTGATGGCAACTTGGTTTGCTTATTTGCACGGGTTATACCGATCACTGTGCCCACATACGAAGTATATTTTGTCCCTTCCCTGGGTGAGCAGGTCCTCGTACAATCCATCTGCCCATCTATTAGTGCTTGTGCTGATGTAAGTGCTCATTCAGGATCACAGGGCAGATGCCTTGGGTATTGGTGGGAGCACGTGGAACACATTTGTATAGAAGCTACCACATCACTCTACATTACGACGATGGCAGCTTCTTTGGCTATTTTCCTACCAACGTGGGCACTGTGGTGTCCTTTTATTTTCTGGTGAATTCGGTGGTCAGCTTCTCCTCTGGGTGCACATTTTAACTTGAACTTCTCGGCTCCCCAGCTGGGAAAGAATTGAAGGGCCTGCTACATAAAAACCAAACCAAACCAAAACAAAAACCAATTAGATTTGTCTCTGAGATTTGGAGGTTTCCCACATTCCTGCCACAGGGTTTTGTCCCACAGAGCCTTGCCCATTCCTGTTCACTCTTTGTTATACCATTAGCCAATCCAAATACTTAACCCCCAAGCTATGACTCAACTGTCTGCACGCAGGCTTATGGGTAATGACAACCCTTATTGCTGTAAATTCAGCCAGTTGGCTGCGTTGCTGTTCTCAAACCAGATGGTATCAGTGGAGACTTGCACAGCCACCAGGGAGAGTAGCATGCCTCAGCTAGAGCCAGCTGGGTAGCAGGTGCCTATTGGCAACAGACATCCACTTTCTTAGCAAAAATGGGAGGTGACTCTCATGACATGCTAGTCTCTGTAGGACTGAGATTCATAGTGGTATGTCACTGGTCCAAGTACAGCTTGTAACTCGGGACAAAGGGGCACTAACTACACTATTACAAGTATGCATGTCATCAGGTCAGTGTAGATGTATGGGCATGATGGCTTGGGAAATAGCCTATTGATCCAATCATTATGGGCAGAGTGCTGAGAGGATTATGATCCCTTTCCCAGTTATCAGTTCTGCTTGCCAGAAAGTATTATACATCACTAACAATTCTTTCTCACTGGGACAGTACCAATTTTCTACTCTACCCCTTAGTTGTGGCCACAAACTTAGGTGGACTTTAGTCCCATTCTGATTGTACCACAAAGCCCATTTGCAGCTACACTCATTCTGCCTACATCTGATCTAAAGGGCAGTGCTTCCAGTATTGTATTCAGCGTTTCCATTGGCACAACCAACACCCCTTTCTATAAAGCTTGTTGCAGTTCTTTGATCTAGTTCCAAGAGTTCCCCTCCCCCTTAGCAGTTTATAGAATGGTATCAAGCACTGGGTCAAGTGGGGTACAGAATACTCTCCATTGGGCATTCTAGGAATGGGATTAGCTTGGACCTTCTTGATAAGTCTTACCAAACCAGATAATCTTTAGACATTCCGCCGACATTCTCAGCCCCTACAACCTTGAAAGGTACATGGTACAAGCTGTCCCCTTTGGGTGGATGGTCAGAGAGGCTAGCCATTCCTGTAACAGGGAAGCATCTTTAGCAGTTAACATGGTGTCATGAACGCAAGGAAGTCAACAGACAAGTAGCAGGGAAAGGAAATTGTTGGGTCCCTAGTAATCACACCATGGCAAAGGTAGATATCCTGGTGGCCCCCAAAACGTCCATTGATGGCCCTCCCAAGTGAAGATGAACTAGTTCTGAATAGAGGGGACTAGAGGGATGCTGAAAAATTTATTAGTTAGATCAGTCATCACGATGAGATATGTGCCTAGACCTCAATAAGGTTTCTAGCAGGGTCGTTGCATTTGGTATTGGAGTATGGATGGCGAGAAGGGGGATCATCTTATTAAGCTCACTATGGTTTATGGTCATATGCCAGGACCCATGTGTTTCTCCGCAGGCTGGACAGGACTACTGACAACACTGTAGGCTTCTTGGAAGAAGACTACCCTTTTCAGTTCCAAGATAGCCTCGTGGATTTTCTTACGCCTTCAGGTCTGGTGTTTCCCACTCTTCTTTTATAGAGTATGGCCGCTAGTGCGCATGCTGCATTCCTCATTTTGGGGTATAAAACAAAATCATGTATTTATTCAAGTTTAAATAGCAATTACTTGTTGTGGCCATAAGGGTGAAATGTAAAGGGGCTTTTGTTTTTCAGTCAAAATTCTCTGGCATGATTTACTTGACCTACTCTTATAACTAAATTAATGCACTTTCAATTTGAGAAAGAAAAATGTGCTCTACTCTAGCATCCTCAGCATGCTGTAAGTCTGAGAATGCATTTCTGATTGTTGGGGTGTGTCCAGATTACAACATTTTTTTAAAAATTGAAAAAACAACCATGAGTGAAATAAATACTGAAGCAGGAGGAGGGAGATAATCAAGGGTAAGGGATGGACTTGCAGCTAGGATGCAATTAATTTCTAAGCAGAAGACATAATGAACTGGGGTTCTACAAGATATGTTATGAAACCTGCTGTGAAGAAATTGAAAATAAGTAATCATGCTAGCTTAGAAGAAATATACTGTCCTCCCCCCCACAAAGTTTAAGAGATAAGAAGGATTTCCAACATGACTTTTGCCAGCCTGCAAGAATGATATGATAGTGATATGCATTATTGTAGAGCTGTGATGGATAATTTATAGCCACAGAAAGCCTGCAGTGTGAGTGATGTGAAACATCAGTTTTTCTAATGCTGTGATACAGGCTTCTGGGGCACTACAGCTGTTGCAAAGGTCCAGCCCAGGCAGGGTGTTTTAGCCATAGACTTAGTAAGTACTATCTCTGATATAGTGCTATGAAAGACAATGTATTACATATATTTAGAATTTGGTGGATCCAATTGGCTATGAATTCATAGTGTGTCATAGTAGTTTGGTCCTGGGCATATTACTTTTTTTGTAATTAAAAGATAATTTTATTGGGGACTCTTGCAGCTCTTATAACAATCCATATATCTATTGTATCAAGCATATTTGTACATATGTTGCCATCATCAATTTCTAAACATTTGCTTTCTATTTGAGCCCTTGGTATCAGCTGCTCTTTTTTCCCTCCATCCCCCGGCCCACCCTCGTGACCCCTTGATAAATCATAAATATTTTCATGTCTTACGCCGATTGCTGTCTCCCTTCCCCCACGGTTTCTGTCGCTCATCCCCCTGGGGTGCGGGTGTTATGTGTTGATCATGGTGATCGGTTCCCCCTTCCTCCCCTCCTCTCCCCACCTTCTCCCTCCCCTCCTGGTGTTGCTACTCCCACTCCTGCTCCTGGAGTCTGTGTGTCGAGAGCTCTTATCTCCTATCTGTGCCTGTGCACATGCTGCGGTCTATGGACATATTCCTTAAGTGACACTGAGGTCTACTTTTTCATCTACAAACTTCAGCTCCTGTTCTCACATCACAAACCAGCTGTTCTCACATCACAAACCATGACAAGAACATTCATTAGTATAGTTGTCCTGTTGTTAGCTGTTATGGACTTGTCGTTGTTAGGTGTCATTCACTATGGCTTCTGACCCATAGTGACTCTGTGCCCCAGACAGCAAGACTGCGTCTTCTTCTATGCCATCCTCACCATTGCTGGGCCGCAGTCTATCGTTGCCCCCGACTGTCGTCCTCTCATTGAGGGTCTTTCCCTTCCTCACTGGCACTCTATCGAGCACAAAGTCTTCCTCCAGGAGACTGGTCCCGCTGGATAGCATATCCAATGTTTATGAAACAAAATCTTGCCCTCATCACTTCTATGGGTCTTCTGGCTGTATTTCTCATGAAACAAATCTGTTCATTCCTCTGGGGGCTGTTGGTAGGAGCTGGCTAGCAGACACCATCGCAGAGACCCCATGTACAACAGACTGAAATGCTGCATGGTGCCCTGTCAGACTCACAGTATCGTCGCATTTGAGCCATTGTTGCAGCCACTGTGTCAAGCCATCTCTTTGACTGTCTCCATTTAAGCTATGTTCTTCACTAAGCATAATGCCCTTTGTCAGAGACTGGTATCCCCAATAACACGTGTAAACTACATGAGATGATGTCTCATTACCCTTGCTTCTAAGGAGCAGTCTTACCGTACTGTTTAAAAATAACAATTAATATACATTAATATTTTGTTTATTATGTTTGTTAAGTGCATTTTTCATACAAAAAATGTATATTTGAGAATATACACACAAGAGTTTCTGTAAAATAAGATTTAAAGATAATGGATTTTTCCCCAGGAACTTTTGAAGTCTCTTTATATATATATGTATTCATAATTTTTTTAAAATTCCGAAAATGCAACATACAATTAAGAAAATAATTCCAAATAAGTACAATCAATTTATACTTCATGAAGGAATGAATCTGAAGAATACAATACAGTAAGCCAGTAGTGCAGTTCAATAATCTAATTTTTTGTGCAAGGCAGGGATGATAATAAAAATGAATACACAAATTCTTCTTCAGTTCAGTCAGGAATTCCTAAAGGATACTCAAAAATCTAATTTCCAGGTTAGAAACTACATAGATAGTGAATGAGAAGAAGAACTCTTAATGCATACATTTTCTGCACTATAATTTTCAGCCATGTGAATCTTTACTCTTCTTAAACACTTGAGATCCTACTTAAATCATGAATTTTTAATCTGTAGCTTTTTCTTTCTTTTCTTTTTCCTTTTAATCATTTTATTGGGGACTTGTACAGTTCTTATCATAATCCATACATACATCCATGTGTCAAGCACATTTTTACATATGTTGCCATCATTTTCAAAACACGTTCTTTTTACTTGAGCCCTTGATATCAGCTCCTCGTTTTTTCCCCTGCTTCCCCCACCTTCCCTCCCTCATGAACCCTTTATAACTTATAAATTAATATTATTTTTCCATGACTTACACTGACTGAATTCTCCCTTCACCCACTTTTCTGTTGTCCATCCCCCTGAGGGATGATATATAAATCTTTGTGATTGGTTCCCGCTTTCTCCTCCCACCTTCCCTTCCCCTCCTGGTATCACTACTCTCATTATTGGTCCTGGGGGGTTTATCTGTCCTGGATTCACTGTGTTTCCAGCTCTTATCTGTACCCATGGTCTAGCTGGATTTGTAAGGTAGAATTGAGGTCATGATAGTGGGGGTGGGGGGTGGGGGACAGAGAGGGAAGCATTAAAGAACTAGAGGAAAGTTGTATGTTTTATCAGTGCTATACTGCACCCTGACTGGCTCATCTCTTCCTTGTGACCCTTCTGTAAGGGGATCTCCAATGGTCTACAAATGGGCTTTGTGTCTCCACTCCGCACTCCCCCTCATTCACATTGATAAGATTTTCTTACTGTACTTCTTGTAGCACAGCTTTATTTATTCTTTTGGAAACCCATGATATAGTTGTATTTTTCTCCAAGACCATAATTGAAAGGCATCGATGCTTTTTTTAGGTTGTCCTAATCATTGTTCAGTTCTCATGCGCATATGAGACAATCAGCAATAACATTAGTTTGTGAAGCACAGCTTAATCGTCAAGGCAACATCTATGTTCTTTAACATTTTAAAGGGGTCTTTTGCAGCAAAGTTGCCCGGTGTAATGTGCGATGTCATTTCTTGGTCCTGTGCATTCATTGTGGTCAGGACAGTGAGTTGATACTGTATAAATACTTTCTTAGCCACAAAGTGATCTGAAGACTCTGACTTCATTTCACACAAATAGTGTTTCACCTTTTCTGCTGACCAAGGTAACGTCTCAGGATCCAGTTTGTACATAAATCCTCAACTGGTCCAAGTGATTATTTACCCATGTAGAAATCTTAACCTTTTACTTTTGTCTTTTAAATGGCAATTTTTTGATTAAAAGACTGAATGCTGAGTTCAGTAGAAGATAGACACAGACAGGTGTTTTACTTGTTCCCTTTAAAATAAGGATGCAAAAAAAAAGTTAGAAGCAGAAGAGAAATTTTGCAAAGTCTTTAACTCCCACCAAAGCACCTTTTCCTATATGAGGCTGCTAAGAAGGTGGAGGAAGATAATTCTGGATTCACTGTTGGGTAATTGTGAACTGAATTCTCTGGAATGCCATCCTACAGCATATTAATTGAGACCTTTGTGAAACGGGCAGAGCGTGATGTAGGTGTGAATAACATCTCCTGAACCTGAGCTCTTTGTGCAGGGAACCTCCTGGACCCAGAATACAGCTGTAAGATCAGAGGAGAAGCAGTAGAACCAAGAGCCAGAGGACGGAAGAGAGTGAAGAATTCCCCAACCCAGGGAGCGAGGAAAGCTGAGTGCAGGAGGGTGGCTTGCAGAGTGGGATACCTCTGGGCACTTATTTGGGGAAGCCTGGTTTCCTGTCCCATAGAGCTGGAGCTGAATGGTGTCTGGTTGAGGCTTACATTGGAGTGGTATGCCCCGTTTAGGCCTTTATTAGAAGACCTGAACAAACTTGTTAACATGTCCAGATACATAACTCAATCCTGAGCATTTCCCACTGGCATGACGGCCTATTAATTTCCTAGAATTTTCCATTAATTAAAATTTGTAAATTGTAAACTAAATTATAGATTATGTTGTTGGGTCAAGGAGACAGAACAGTTATAACAGAAAAAATATATAGCCTTTGAAAAAGGACTTCATTAAAAACTCTCAAGATGGATCATTCTCAGAATAAACCAAATGAGCTTGCTGACAATGTCTTGGTTGCAGGTTCACACACCTTTGTCATGTGTGCCAGGTTTCCTCCTCTTCTGAGTGCCTGTGAGCCCTCCTTTGTTGTTTATTTCACTTTTTATAAAAGACCACAGTGTCCTTTGTATTAGAGCATAAATTCTGAACATTCTGTTGCTGTAAATTCTGTTTGTAGAAGGCTACAGGTTACAGTGGGAGCCTTAAATCCATTTTTGAGTCTACACATAGATTCAAAAATAGATTCATCCTCCACTGCGTTCTTTCTGATTATTCACCAGTGATGTGATCAATTCTTCTCTCAAGCAGAGTGTGTGTCTGAAAGTAGATTACTAACTAGCCAGACCAGGGGTTGGGGGTAGCTTCACCCTCACAGACGTACCTGGGGGCGCCCAGGATGAACAGCGGGGGACTAGGGCCACATAGCCATGCATCATCCTGACTGCCTTGACCAGAGGGCCTGGAACACATAGTGTCAACGTTTCTATCTGTAATCGTGTATAGACCTCAATCACGGCTTCCATTCAGTTTTTCTATTCCCACAGGAAGCTGGGATGTATTGATCTTCTGCCAATCACTATTTGTGACGATTTCCTTTGATCTCCACGTCCTCTTTAAACAGTAGTTTTTCTGTGAATCCTTGGAAACCATTATGACCTGGTTCTAAAAATCCCCCTCATCTTATTGCTTTGTTTTTGTCCTGTTCAGGATTTAATAAAGGTGGCTGTTAGATTTCTCGGGTGGGAAATACCTCCATTCCTGCCTTCGCATGAGAAAGAATTTGCCCCGAAGCCTGGTTTGTAATCCAAGTGGGTTTTTATAAAGGATGGAAGAAGTTTCAGGTTTTACACTCACTGAACACGAGCAACCTTGCGTTACTGGGCACCCACAGGCGGTAGCCTGAAGACAGAGGAAGAAGGAAGAAGGGGTGGTCTCTCGGTCCAGGTACTTGAGACCTCTGACTGGGAGGCGTGGTCGAAGGTATTGGTGGGCCCTACTGGCTGAATTAAGTCCACCTGAGCCTAGTTTGAGCTGCTCCATTAGTCTTTTTGGCTGGCTCAGGGCTTGCCTGCTTTTCTTCCAACCTCCTGTAGGGGCCTTCAGGCATGTGGACGGACAACCCACCTATCCCTGCCTCTTCCTACCTAACAGCTGTATGAATTAGGTTTGAATTGGAGTCTCTTTTTGTCTCTATAACGTACTCTGCAATTCAGAACACAGCACACCTTGCATGGATGTCTGCCATCTCTCCCCATTTTGAAATGATTTTTTTCCTTCCATAGAAATTTGACTTTACTTCCTAGCTGAGCATCAGTTAGTATTTTCACACACACACACACACACACAAATCAACATAGCTCTTAAAATTAATCTTTTGTTAACGATGACAAAGATGGGAAATTTAAATTCAAAAGAACAATATTCCTCAAAATATGTATACTGTATATATATTTCAGTCAGTGAGAACAATGGACAACTGATTAGCTGGATAGCACTATTATGTTGGACTGATGATCCAACATGGCTCACAGAGATTCATTCTGTAGAAAATGATGGTGATTAATAGAGCAGGCTTTCCTTTAGAGCAGTGGTTATCAACCTTCCTGATACCACAACCCTTTAATACAGTTCCTCCTGTTATGGTGACCCCTGCAACCATAAAATCATTTTCATTTCTACTTCATAACTGTAATTTTGCTATTGTTATGAATCAGACATCCCCTGTGAAAGGATCATTCGACCCCCTAAGGGGTTGTGGCCCACAGGTTGAGAAGCACTGCTTTAGTGGTAGAGATGCATTTAGAATTGTAGAACAACTCTTTGTGGTTGGTCTGAGGAAGACCAACAAAACAATAGAAAATAAAACACTTACTACCAAAACTGACTCACAGTGACCATTCTGTGGATTCCTGAGAATTTAACTGTTTATGGAAGTAGAAGCTGTCTTTCTCCCACAGAGAGGTTGGTGGGCTTGAACTGCCAAACGTGTGGACCCCAGCACAGCACATAGCCACTATATCACCATGGCTCATAGCACTTTGTGCTTAGTCTTAAGGTGGTGAGGGTGACGTGAAGGGAAACATCAGAGAGGTCAGATCTTCATTTTGGAATGACAACACGGAGCTGATGGCACAAGAAATCCTTCTCTCAATAATAATAATATAGGCCATTCATAACAGAGTCTGGACGAAGTTGCTTATAAATTGAAGAATAGGGTTAGTTAATACATAGTTCAGAAACTTGTTGTTCTGAAATATGGAAATCTATAGCTATGCCTAACAATTAGAAGCAGTTTGTTGTTTGACCATATTACCCTTACCTCCCCTTTTGTTCTTTTCGTTTTGTTCTTCTTAGGAAATCCCATAATATTCCACATGGTGCTACAGCTTTTAGGAACAATAGATTTCCACCAGCTAATTTAACATCTGTACCTTATACATGACAATGGCCAGATCTGGTGGCCTCAGTTGTTATGCCTGTGTCTCATGGGCGAAGCAGAATATATAGTTCTAATGTAGGGACCTTTCCATCACAGCATTTGTAGCTGGTTTCTTTATAAGAAAATTATTTATCTTAAATCAGCCATATTCCTTTTGTTCCCCAGGAAATAAAGGGATTTTTGAAAAGCCAATTTAGTAGCATACCAGCTCAGCACTATAAAGAGTAATATGTAACAAAATTACTTTTTAAGAATAGAGATCTAACAATGCCTTCATTAACTTGATTATTGAGGTGGCAAGCCATTTTTCCAACATAACAGTTTCTATAGATACCACATGCTTATGATCAAAAATTTCTTTTCTGAATTGTATCTCTTCCCCTCTTGATTATATTTGATATCTTCTCCCTGGTTGTAAGTTACAATTAAACATAAGGACAAATGGTGCAAGGCAAAATATATTATGCATCTGTTACCCTGCTCAAATCCATACACAATCTGCACAAAACAGATTTCCCTGTTGGGAAAACAGCAAATGATTCCTTAGAGAGGATCGGTATCTTATTATTTCTTTATTTTTAAATGCCTCCAGTGATCATCGTGAATATTGCTAGAATAATTTCCAAGAAAATTTAGCTATCTACCCAAAAGAGTAAATACTCCGTCAAAACTCTTGCCTTAAAAAAACAAAACAAGACAGAAAACCTTTGCCTTAAACTGATCTATGTAATAATTGGTACCACAAAAAGATGATTCTGGTTGATAAGTAAATTTGTCCCCAAATTTATTCTTCCATCACCTACTAACTTGAGCACATCAATAAGGCAATTTTGAGAAAGGAGTCTTTCAAATTGAAGAAAATATTTTTTAAATCAATGGTGATTGTATCTCTTTATCTTTCTCAATTATTTTATAGAATTGCATTGGTTTTTCATATTTTTATTGTATAGTAATTTTGTGGCTTAATGTTCTTTCCTATATATCAGAATAATAAAAATAACTAAAACCATTAATGAGAAATAATCAAATATTTAGACTATTTTCACAAGACCAGTGTTAAGTTTGGAATTCTAGATTTGTAATTTCTACCTCATAATAAGCAAAGAGAAGTTCAAAGTTGTAAAAAATTTGATTTTACTTGGATTCAAAACCAATAATTATGGAAACAGCAGTCAAGAACTCAAACCACTATTTGCATTGGGCAAATCTGCGGTCTAAGATCTCTTTAATGTGTGGAAGACCAAGGATGTCTTTCCGGGGACTAAGATGTGCTTACCCACGCCATGGTGTTTTCAATCTCCTCACAGCCATGTGAAAGTTGGACAATGAATACAGACGTGAAAAAGAATTGATGCATTTGAATGTCGATGTTGGAGAAGAATATTGCAAGTACCATGGGCTGCCAGAAGTACAAATGTTTGTCTTGCAATAAGTACAGCCAGAAAGTTCCTTATAAATAAGGATGGCAAAACTCTTCTGTATTTTGGACATGTTATCAGGAGAAACCAGGTCCTGAAAAGGAACATTATGTTTTGTAAAGTAGAAGGTCAGCAAAGGAGATGAGGACTCAGAGAGATGGATGCACAGAGTAGTGTAGCAATGGGCTCAAACGTGAACAACATTGTGGCCAGTAGTTCATCGTGTTCACAGTCACTATCAGTTGGAACAGACTCAAGGGATCTGAAAACAGTAACGACAATATGTACCAAAGCTTAGGCAAATAATTAGTGCTATGATAACAAGCCATATAGAAATCTGAATTAAAAGGCAAATTCAATAGCACTTACTATGTTTTAATTGAATTTTTTATATTTGATTCATCATGCATTTTTAATTACAGTTGATGTATTTAATTATGTAAAGATATTATTTGTGTTGATTTAAAATTTTAATTTTTACAAAGCATGCGTTATCCATAGAAACTGTATGTTAGAAAAATAGCTTGCCCTTTCAATAATCAAGTTAATGAAGGAGATTGTTACATCTCTATTGTTACAGAACAGTTTTATTACATAGTACTCTTTATGCTACACTACACCACAAACGGTCTCAAGCTGTTTCACACTCATAGCACAGTGATGCTCTATAGGGTTTCCAAGCTGTACTCCTTTAAGAGAACAGATAGCCTGTTCTTTCTGCTAATGAGTTATAACAATTGACCTTATGTTTAGCAATCTCACACTTACCTGACCGAATCACACAGGATATGTATGTGTATGTATTCACACACACACACACACGATAATATATGATAATTCTTCACTTACACTCATATTCTGTGAGCACATACATGTACATATATAGGTATATTTGTACATCTGGTGAGTTAGTTAATTGTGCCAACCTGGCCGATAATCACATGTGGGGCTAATTGAAAGGCAGAGGGATAAATGGGTGGTGAGCCTTGCCTTTCCAGTTCTCGGGTCTCTTGCTTTGTGATGGTCGCACCAGGGTGCAGCTGCCTTAGCAGTTCCCTGCTTCAGCTTGCAAGATTGACTTCCCACAAGACATCCCCAAGGAGAAGCCACATGGACCTATCCCGATGCAGCCCTGGGTGCTGGAGCAGCTGTGTGGAGACCCCTGCTAGTGCTGAGATGCTTATTTGTTCACGGACTCAGCTTTCCTCCTGAAGTCAGCATCATTGCCTCTGTTTTGTGAGGCGGAGGACTTTGTGGATGGTGTTGGATTAATGGGTTAATGTTGGACTTGTGGGCTTGGGCAGCATTGGGTTGGGATGTTTTCGTGAGGCACACTTTCTTTAAATAAAACTCTCTTATACATGAGTTGCTGTGGATTTGTTTCTCTAAAGTATCTAGACTAATACATCTAGTAATATAGATCATTTTCATTTATCCTCAGATACTGTGCATATATGTACACATGCCAAACCAAACTCATTGTCACCAAGTTATTTCAATCAAAATTAAATCCTTGATAGTCTTTATATATTTCACACTACAAAATATTTCTTATTTTATAATTGTGAGTAACTTAAAGAAAAGTATTTTCCTTTAAAAATAAACTAATAACATGTTGCTGTGTAAAGAGTAAAAATATTTTAAACATTTTTTGAATTAATTAAAAGGGATATTGTCAGGGTTTTTTCCTCTCCTAATTTGTAATGCTTTAGGTCTGATTCATAATGAAATAGGTGAGAAGATTTTCCCATTCTTTTTCCCTGTGATTCTGACTTCAGTGTTTGGGGATGTGCTGGAGTAAGCAAGCAAGGAAGGGGCTGGAGGTTTTTAGTGCTGTCATCTGTCCCTGCCTCTGGTGGATTTTATAAGTCTACGTTTTTTCCCCTTTCATTGGAAGAGTTTTGGAATGCAATACCTCTGTTGAATTCCTCCATGCAGATGCCACATTCCATGGTTCTGTCATGAACAATGGAATCATTATTCGCCAACTGAAACCCTGGTGCGTGTAGATTAGCGCTGCCAGTCACTACAAAGCCAAAAAGTAGAGACAGAATTGAATCATTTCACAAGTAATTTATTCAGATGCAGGCAATCTTAGAAGGTGGTGGTTAAGGGCCTTATAAACACCTTAAGAGTTTGTCTCAAAACCATGGATTTTCTAGTCTAGTGGCAGGAAGGGGTACAATGAAGAGAAACGTAGGTCATCTTTTGTGTAACAATCAGGTTGAACTGCCTTCAAAGTTCTTAGGGTGTTTTAGGGTCCATTCTTCCTGCTGTTCACAGCCCCTGGAACTCAGATGCTATCTGTAGGCTCCAGATGATCCATCGGTTCCACTCTGTTGCTGCGATCACAACTTCAAGGCTTTGTGAGTCAGCTCAGGCCATGTGGTTAACTCATTTCCCTCCATGCCCCCAGTGAATTTTAAGAGACTGCGAGTTACAGCAGTTCTTTCGAAGTAATTCTTGCATAACCCCTGGGCGTTTGTTAGTCCATCTCCCTGGTTTGGATTGCGCTGTCCCTCTAACCAGTCTCCTCTGACAGGATTTCAAGTATCAGGAGGTCTCCTTTGTCATTGTGTTATTACTGTTTGTTGGTTTGTTTTATTTCATCCCACACAACCATTAGGAAAAACTCCAAAAACAAACCCATTGCCATCTCATCAGTTTTGACTCATAGAGACACCATAGGACAAATTAGAACTGTCTCTTTGGGTTTCCAAGACTGTACATTTTCCTAGAACCAGACAATCTCATCTTTCTGCCATGGAGAGGCTAGTCATTTTGAACTCCTGGTCTTGTGGTTAGGAGTCAAACTCATAGCCCACTATGCAAACAGGCCTCCCCATGTATAGTTCAGGGGTAATATTCATGCGCCATTCTTCTGTATTTAAATCTCAAGTTTATGCAGTACCCAGAATAGTCTGTGTGTTTCTTTCACCCCTGACTTCTTTCTCTTTCATTCTCTATTGTTATCTCCACAGGTATTCATAGTCTAGATGTCGTGCATTTAATTTTCTCAGCGCAATCTGAGTGATCAGCATTTGTATCTTCACACTCTAGACCTAGGAGACACAGAACAAGGTTTCTGTGTTTCCTCCGGGCAGTCAATCTCACTTCCACCACACTCAACAACTTTCATCAAAGATAATTTTAAAACGGTGCCTGCTTCTTCAATTGCCATCATTTTAAAAACATCTTTTATGTGGATGTTAAGCTAATATTTACAAAACGTATCACCTTCTCCGCAAGTCCTCCATAAGTGGTCTAACCCTTCACGTTGAAATATTCCCACCAGTTATCTTGTTCTCAACATTTTACAGACTCAAACACTGAAGAGAAAATAAAACTTTACATTTTAGCAGATTTTCACACTTGGTAATTTTGAAGAATATTTTACAGACTCTCTAAATCCTTCTTCGTTCATGGTGTGAGCCCAAAGGGAATAGAAGGGCAGACATGACTGTGAAGCTTACAAAGCCTCACGAAGTGCCTTCTAGGGATGCTCTCTCTCCGGCCTGAGCTTATTTTGGGTTTTAATGCTTTCAGAATCCCAACCCAAACCAGCCCCCTGCCATCGAGTAGATTTTCATGCATAGCAACTGTCCATAGGGTTTCCATGGCTTTACTTTTTATGAGAGCAGAAATTTTCATCTTTTCCTCATGGAGTAGTTGTTGGGTATGAACTACGTACCTTGCAGTTAGTAGTCCAATGCTTACCTGCTAGCTCCGCCAGCCTTCCCTAAAAGGATTACCAAGATATCAGCATTGTCTTCAGTTCTTTTTCTGAAAGTTATGAGAAAAGGAATGTTATTTAGGATAACTTTGTAGATCCTCTACACATAATCAGGAAAAAACAAAAACACAAAGAGAGGAGGTTTGAATAGAAGGAAAAAGCTTCCACCCAAAACACAAACAGTGGCCAACAAAAATTTGGCAAGATCCTACAACACATTTCACAGAGACATGGGAAAGAGAGTGGAGATCAATAAAGGCAAAAAATATCAGGAGCGTTTTGGCAGCATCTCTACATCTCTACATATCCTATGTATAAAAATTGCATCAGTGGTAATATAATTCTGTTATATATAAATTCTCATAAAAACCCTAAATAGGGTTTCCAACACAGTAGATATTTGTGGAAACAACCTCATCTTTCTCCTGAGGAGCATCTGGTGGTTTTCAACTGCTGACCTTATAGTTAGAAACCCAATGCCTAGCTCACAGTGGTGCCAGGTCCTTGCTATGTATATAATGGTTATATACATATATAATTATTATTCATTAGGTACATCTTCAAAATGTATCTCTTCATTGTTCCAAGAAGAAGAAAAACTGGTTTTGTTTTCTTATTCTTTGAATCTATAAATTTAATATTTCCTAAATCCTATGTATGAAATATTTGAAAACGTATTTCCAAGGTTGATTAAACTAAATTATGCTCCCAAACATGCACCTATATACAAACTAATAAAATAGAACCTAGACTTCCTTTCTCACATATCATTAGGTCTCTATACATCTTATTTTTATAATGACACATCACAAGGCTGCTATGTGCCTCATTTACATTTTATCAGGCTGTCTAATAACTTGAGTGAGCCACAAGAACCCCACATTGGTGTAGTCTTACCCAATCATCTATTGGGAGTTATAAAGAGCATAGCTAAAGAACCATAAGAAGTTACTCACTGAACTGCAGTATGCAAGCATCAAGCACTGGCAAATTTAAAACAATTGACATCGCTTCTCGGCATTTTGGCTAAGATCAAGAGAAGTAAAACAACTGACATCTCTTCAGAAGATCTCAGAAGGTGACAATTATATTCTATTTCTATTATATCTCATAACAGAGCAAAAATGAAAATAAAAAATTTAGTTCAATTTCTCTTCTCTTCGCATAAAAATTTACTCAATTTTATTACACATTATCCTATTCAAAATAATATGATTACACCCTTATAATCAAAGCCATTTTAAAAGAGAACAGAACTTTCAAATTATTCAAATTTTAATGCTAAGAATGCAGAATCAAGATTTCCAAAGATTCACTAGCTTACAGCCACAACTGATGTCAACTTGATTGCAAATGAAAGGATTATGAAAACCTGAACTTATACCAGCCAGCTTGGTCAGAATCTCTTTGAAGTAAGGTGGTGGGATTTCTTATTTTAAAAAATAGAAGCCATCAATAGATTTCCACACAACCACTGGGAGTAATTATTTATAAATCCTCAAAGACTTACCAATGACTTAGAGTCACACTGGGATATGAAAACAAAGCTTTGTTTGAAGATAAATGTAAAGGTCATCTCAAACAATGATGCTTAACTAATTGTTCAAAACTGTAAAATCCCTCATTCTGTTGCAACTGAATTCTGTACTTCATAAATTACCTGTGGTTGGATTGAACACCCCGCCCTCCTGCCCCTTTGGAATCTGGTAGAACAAGGCAAAGCCAGAGGCCAAGTGACAGTACCCTACCAGGCTGAGGAAACCCATCCTTTTATACAACTCTTCTTCTCCCTTCTAGTCCTCTCAATATTTTCCGCTCAGTCAATGTGAAGTCATGTTGTGACTTCAGGAACTGTGGTTCCTGGGAGATGGTGTCCCTTGTCAAAGACATTCACAAAGTTTTGTTTGTTTTTTCCATCCTGACTTGTTCTACACTCCCTGTGTTCAGATTCGCTGCCCCCATGCTACTTGGTAGAATCTCATTGATAACTTTGTTCATCATCAAAAGCAAAAGTGTCTATGTGGACTGAGAGAGGCTACAATCTACTGTCTGGGTTCCAAGAGGTGGAAATGAGAAGACGTTCCTCCCCAACATGGATTTACACTTTGTCTCTTGTGAATGCCTAGAATATAACCAGATGAACAAGGAAAACATTTGATCATTTTGTACATTTTTTACCTTGACCTACAGACAATAAAAAACAGTCCACAGGGTCATTGGTATCATTTAAATACCACCTATCTACTTTTCCTTTTTGGCTCCAAAGCTCTTATAGTCTATCTCCTCCAGTTGGAAAAAAAAATTTTTTAATTCCTATCAATGGCTGTAACCTACACAGCAAAAGAGAGTAAGAATTCCACTCTCCACCCTTCTCATTCTTATTCTGCACCCTTAAGACTAACTTTTGTGAACTGCATCAGCAGATTTTGTTTTCTTTCCACTTAGGATTGGCTTTTGGAGCACTGGTGGCATAGTGATTATGCTCTGGGCTGAAATCCATATGGTTGGCAGTTCAAAACCACAAACAGCTTCAAGGGAGAAAGACTGGACTTGCTACCTCTATAAAGAGTAACAGTCTCACACACCCACAAGGGGTCACTATGAGTCAGCATTGACTTGCTGCTGGCAGTGACTATGAGTGGGGTGTGGATTTGGTCAGTGAGAGCAAGGAAGGAGAGTGAAGTTGATATTCTAATTTGGTTGGCTATCTCCATGGCGGGCAGATTACCCCAGTAGGCAGTCTCTCTACCAAAGACCCAGCTTCTTCTTTGTCAGGTGGCTCCTCTTATAGGTTCTTCTTTTATTATATCTCTAAGATTTCCTTGTAAAGCCTTAGTCTTTGAGTTTACAGGTTGTAATGGTTTTCTACTTTGATGATACCTGGTATTTTTTTAACCAATTGTTTGGGCTTCCTTACAAACTCTCAATTACTCTATTTGTATGTGGAATCTCTTTTTATTCTGATTTTGGATTCAATCTGCTCTCCATAACAGTGTGTCCAAAGTGCCCGGTGACAGATTTTAATAGAGAACTATAAGACCAACAAGATTAAACTGGTGTCGTGTCTTCCGACAACCACAGCAAAGGAGCTGTGTCAGACCTACAGGGATACCACCTTTGAACACTCTTCTCCTCACCTTTTGCCCGACAGCTTGTTTTCATGGGGGGCTTGTGTGTTGCTATGATTCAGGGGCCATGTCATCAGTATTTCAAATAACAGCAGTATTTCAAATAGAGTGCTGTTCAGGTTTCAGTGAAGCTTCCGGAATAAAACAAGTTGGGAATCTTCCAAATAATTTTTCAATAAAATCATATGGAACTAAAAAGATGACCAGTGTAATTAGCCATTGTTGTTTTGTTGTTAGGGGGCACTGAGTCGTTTCCTACTCATAATGAGTTTTTGTACAAAAGAACAAAACATTTCTAAGTATTGTACCATCCTCCCAATTATTGCTTTGGGTGAGCCTGTTAGGGGGATAGCTAAGGGGCAGGGGTTTGTCCCTCCCATGCCTGCAAAGATTCCCATAGAGGAGATTGGAAAGAAATTAGGCAACCATTAGACATCTATGAAGACCCCAAACTGAGCATGCTGGTACTCAAGCCCCCAAGCCAGGTGGGAAATACACCTGGGCAGGCCAAACTATGCCCAGGCTCATGACATCACTCAGGTGGGCCTAATTCAGCCAATGGGGTCAACCAATGCCATTAATGAGGTCTCCCCCAGGCAGGGGGTGGGCTAGAATAAAGGCAGGGAGCATGCTCTGGGATGGTCTCTTACCCTGCTCCTGGTGAGAGGCAGGTAGAGGGGGAGGATCTCCCTCTACCTTGCAATGCACATTTGCCTGCTCCGGGGCTACTCAGGGCCCACAGCCTCTTGGCTTACGTGCTCTCAGCCTCTCTCTAGAGGCTTCTTAGGCTTCTGGCCTCTGGGGATCCCCCACAAGTTCCGCATATGTGGGTGTTGTTTTCCATGTTACTGTTCAGGCCCAGTTGTGAACCCCTTTGAGACTGTAAAACCTGAAACTTGTCCCACCCTTCATAAAAACCAACTTGGATTACAAAATGGGCTTCAGCATGAATTCTTTCATCATTAGAAGCCAAGAACCAAGTATTACCAACTCTAGACACCTTACAATCCCAGTGTTGCAGCTCAGTGTTGTCAATACAGCTCAATTCGTCTTCCACTTTTTTTTTACTGACCCACTACATTACCAAGCATGGTGTCTTTCTCTAGGGACTGGTGCCTTTAGATAATGTGTACATTAAGAAAATGGAAATTAGAACCATAATACAATATCACACCAGTCTCATTAAGATGGCTAAGATTAGAAAAATAAAAATAGTAAATGATTGTGTGGATTTGGCGATACAAAGCATTGCTGATGAGAATGCAAAATTGTGTACTTTGAAAAGTGGTATGACAGTTCTACATACAGTTATATATAAGGCTACCATATGACCCATTTACCATCAACACAAACACATTCAAAGTCACAATTTGGCTCTTGCCCTTGGGGGATGGTGTCTCTTGTCTAAGCCAGTCACTAAGTGTTGTTTGTTCTTTTCTTTCTTCCAATCTGTGGCTTCCCATGCAAATTAATGTTCATTCACAATAGCCAAAAGATGAAAATATTCAAATGTTCATAAACAGAAAAATGAACAAAAATAAGTAGTACATATACACAATGATATATTATTCTACCACAAGAGAAATGAAGACTTTATTCAAGCCCCAATATGGATAAAACTTTGAAAACATTATGCTGAAAGAAATTAGTTAATCAGAAAAGGATAAATATTTTCTGATTATGTAATATAAAATCTCTATACCTCAAAGTTATAGAGATCACATTTAATAGTGGTTACCAGGGACAATAGGAACAGGAAAAGGGGAGATCCATTGTTTAGATAGCAATTTTCTGTTTGTTTGAGATAGGAGTTTGGCAAGGGATATTGATAAAGGTTGAATATCTTTTCTTGAGTTTTTCACATAATACAAATTTAATTGATAGATTTTATATTGTTTACATTTTTGCAACAATAACAAAATTAAAGCAAGAATCTAAAGCTTTTTGAACATAACAAGATATTCAATATTAGTGTGAAGATGATCACTCTCCACTGTATGGCACTCAATCGGTTAGTTATAACAATGAGCTTAAGTGGGCCTAAGATCATATGAATGCAGGACTTACAATGCTTCATTCTGCTGTGCATGTTCTCACCGCACATGGTTGGTGTAAACTTAATGGCAACTAACAATAATAATAGCTTTCCTAAAGCAGAAGGTATTATGTTAGCTATTATTTATTCTCTCTAATTCTAATTCTATTCCTAGCTGAAACTTTCTTATCAGCTGATAAGGGATATATTACCTTTCACTTAATTTAATGAATAATTTATTGGATCCATTAACAATGTCAAATAATTCATGTTAACTATCAGTTCAAATGTTATTTTGTTTTTATTTTTCTGTACACTAAGGATTTTATGCCTAAAAGTTAGTTTTAGGGATAGGATTGCAAATACAGAACAGTCCTTCCTTGTGTAGTGGGGAGCACTCACAAAAACCCAACCCAACCCATTGTATTCGAGTCATTTCTGACTCCTCGTGACCCCACAGCACAGAGGAAACCTGCCTGAGAAGATGATTCCCAGGCATTCATCACAGCCCAAACAGATGAGCACTCGGGAGGTTCTCATGCTATCCATTTGATGAGCTAGTAAGCACTGAACCACTATGCCTTCAGAGTTCCTGTAGGAATCTTTAGTTCATAAAAATTTCACCAAGAATATTCTCCTTAAGAGGTGAACCTTGTGTTTGATGAATTAGATTATGGAGCTTTTTGGTAAAAGAACATCAAGGAATAGACACAAATTTTGAGGCATTTGTATATTTATGAAAAAGACATAGGGTATGAGATAAAAGCCTTCGATGAACAATTGCATCCAACTGAGAGACAATTCTCTGTGTGTGGATAATTGTTGACATTTTATAGAATTTAAACAATATTTCACTAGTCTTCAAAAAAGTCTTTCACTTATTTTATAGATGGCAACATTTGCCACTCTCTCTTCTACTGCTCTGTTCATTCAGCTCCAAACTGAGTTCTAAAGAGTTTCATACACAAGTCTGTTTTCTAGAAAATTTTCAATAAAATTTTATACATAAATTTGAAGAATCAAACAAAAACAAATGTAAAAAAATAAAAGAAATGTAAGAATTCATTTGTAACACCTGTCATCCCCAGTATAAATTGTCAAACTATTATAATTGAGGCCATGCTAATCATGTTATTTTATTTCCATGTATTTTTTTAATAAATGTTGTTACAAGCATGTGTTCAGGTTTTAAACTTATTTACATATCTATTTTATGCTACATTATAGTATATTATGAAACTATATCATATTATATGATATATACCAGGGTAAGTCAGCAAGTATTGCTATAAAGATTCTTGTTTATACATGAATGGTTCTGTTTCAAAGAAAACATTTTGTTTAATGACTCTGTGATCAGTAAAAGGCTGCAGATATGCTTTGTCCATAAAGTATGTTAAATCATTTTCAATACAAGATTCAGTCAGAACAGTGGCTCCAAGAAGGTCTGCTGGGCTAGTGAAATTCAAGGCATGGGGCACTCCTGGAAGTCCATCCTGGCGCTCTACAACAGAGATACAAAAAGCCAAATGAAATCGATATAGATGAAAATCCTACAACCTTGAGCAACAGAGGAAAAAATAAAAAAGTAGATCAAAATCTAACCAGCAGCAGAAGAAAGTGAATAAAATTAGTCAATAGACAAATGGAACAGTGAGTTGTAAACTGGCCCGACAAAGCCCAGCCATTTTAATTTTTTGTTAGCAATGTTACAATCGGGAGGAAACCTGAGAAGTGGTGCAATACACCAAGACTGTACCAGAGCACACACCAATAGCTGATACCCAGAAATGTGTTAATCATTCTTCCCTCTTGTCCCCACACCCTCTCAGTGACCAGAGATGTGACCAATTCCCATCCCACCCCCCTGTAGCATTTGGCATCTCCCTGTCCTCCCTCCATACCCACAACAAAACAAAACTCAGGCAGGCCCTGCTCTGCTTGAGGTAGGACAGCAGTTCTTAACCTGGGGGTTGAACAACCCCTTCACAGGGTCGCCTAAGACCATCGGTAAACACATATTTTGGATGGTCTTAGGAACTGAGACATCGCTCCTCTTTCTGTCTCCAGGCAGGTCCGCCCATGCAGGTATGCCCACAGACTAGTACCCAGCATGAAGACTGTTACCCATGCTACACCATGCTTTCATTTATTTGTCATTAGAAATAAATATTTCACAATATATAATGATATACTGTATTGTTTTGTGATTAGTCACTATGCTATCATTATGTTCAATTTGTAACAATGAAAATACATCCTGCATAGCATATATTTACATGACAATTCATAACAGTAGCAAAATTACAGTGATGAAGTAGCAACAAAAATAATTTTATGGTTCGGGGGGTCACCACAACATGAAGAACTGTATTAAAGGGCCGCAGCATTAGGAAGGTTGAGAACCACTGTGGTAGGAAGTGGACCTTGTGGGTCAGGAGCCAGGTACACTTCAACCCCTGCAACCTTGGGCAAGTAGAACTCTCAAATACCTGAGTAGCAGGGAATCCTTTCAGGACAAGGCAATCTTCCCCAGCTGTCCAATAGGCAACAAGCGATCTTTACAGAACCAGTTTACTTGACCCCTTTGCCTTTTAGGCATGTGGGAACTCTGTCTTAAACCAGGTGCCGCGAAATGTGTTCCCTTCTTGGCCTACCCTGCTCATCTGCCCTCTAACCTGCTTTTTATCTGCCCCTTGGCCTTTTGTTCTTTATCTTGTTGCCCTTTCTCTTTCTTTTTGCCTTTTTTTTCTTTTCTTTCCCCCATCTCTTCATTTTATTTCCTGCATTTAGTTTTCTTTCTTTTTATCATTTTATTTGGGCCTCTTACAGCTCTTATCACAATCCATCCATCCATCCATTGTGTCAAGCATATTTGTACATATGTTGTATCATCATTTTCAAAACATTTTCTTTCTACTTGGCCCTTGGAAACAGCTCATTCCTTAACACCCACTCCTCCCTCCCCATGAACCCTGGATAATTTATAATTTTTTTTCATGTCTTACCCTGACTGCAGCCTGCCTTCACCCATATTTCTATTGTTCATCTTCCTGGGAGGGGGTTATATATAGATCATTGTGATCGATTCCCCCTTTCTCCTCCCACCTTCCCCTTCCCCTCCTGGTATCGCTACTCTCATTATTGGTCCTGAGGGGCTTATCTGTCCTGGATTCCCTGTGTTGCGAGCTCTGATCAGTACCAGTGTACATGCTTCTGGCTGGATTTGTAAGGCTGAGTGGGGTCATGATGGGGGTGGGGTGGGAGGGAGGAAGCATAAACTAGAGAAAAGTTGTATGTTTCATTGGTGCTTCTTTAAGGGGATGTCCAATTCGCTACAGATGAGCTTTGGGACTCCACTCTGCCCTCCACCTCATTCACATCGACATGATTTTTTGTTCTGGGCCTTTAATGCCTGATTCCATGGACACCTTGTGATAACACAGGCTGGTGTGCTTCTTCCATGTAGGTTCTGTTGCTTCTCAGCTGGATGGCTGCTTATTTATCTTCAAATCTTTAAGACCCCAGGTGCTATATCTTTTGATAGCCAGGCACCATCAGATTTCTTCTCCACATTTGCTATGCCCCCATTTTGTCTTTAGCGATCTTGTCAAGGAGATGCACATCACAGAATGCCGGCTCATTATAACAAAGTGTTCTTGCATTGAGGGAGTACTTGAGTAGAGGCCCAATGTCTGTCTGATACCTTAATGCTTAACATATAAATATATACATAGATCTATTTCCCTATCATATATAACTATACTTACATATGTACATGTCTGTATTTAGACCTCTATAAATGTCCTTTGCCTCCTAGTTCTTTCCCCTATTTCCTTTTACTTTCCTCTTGTCCAACTATCATGTTTGGCCTACTCTCAGGTTTTAGTAATTCCTCTCAGCTACATTGCCCTTGATAAAGTCCCAACAGGTATCCTACACTCTCCTCGCCATCAATTTTAGATCACTTGTTGTTCTTTATTATTCTCATTTTCTTTTTACCCAGAATTTCTTTCTGTTTGGTTCCTTTAAAATTTTTGTTTACTTTTTTCCTTTTCTTTTTATAGCTATTTTTCTTTTGCCATTATGGTTTGCTAGTTGCTTTTTACCCCTTCTGTTTTTTATGTCACATTGCCAAGTTAATCTGAATTCTTTCAGTCAAACCTACCCTTGCATCATATGATTGATGAAATATGGTGACTCACACCAGTCACAACTACCCATAGCTTCTCCACATGAATAATAAAGAGAGAATTGAGCATCCATTCCTATCTTCTATCATTTCTAAGTAAAATTAATGATAGATTAGCCAACCAGACACACACACACATACACACAAATAAATGCCCCTTTCCACCTTAAAAAAGAAAAAAGAAACAAAACAGCACCAACAAGAACAACTACAACACAGTGATATAAAAAAACCAGATAAAATAAATTGAGCAAAATACACCAATTTACAATCAACAATTCATTAAATACATATAAGACAACATCACAACGTCTTGAAGAGAGCAAATAACCTCAGTTTACACAAAGCAATAAAGCAAAGTGATCTTTAGAAATGAGTAAAACAGAATCATAAAATCTTTTGAGGAAGAAATGGCTTTGGAAATGTCAACTAAGTAATTAAAACAAATGGTATTTAGAGTATCATCAGCAGATTGTGGAAAAGATTGAGGAAAACAGATAAAACCAAGGAAAACAAAAAGAAAATTCTAGAAGAATTCTGGAAAACAATACAAAAACAAAGGTACAGAGTAAATGAAAACATATAAAACATACACAATGTCAAATGGAAAGCCTGACGATTATTTGTAAGGCCTTAGATGTAAATAATGCATTAAAAGGGCAAAAGAGTATACCTCAATATAAGAAAGAGAGAATTAACAAGATTGAAGACAAATCCCTGAATGCCAATTTGTTATTAAAAAAAAAGGTGAAAGCAGCCAAAAAGTTATGTGAGTCACCAACAAGAGAGTTACTTTCAGGTGACTGCAATTCCAGACAGGAAGGAGTCACAAAGGAAAAATAGAAAGCAGACGATTTGTAAAGATTTACAATTTACAAGAGATTCTCTTGTGAGAAAAATTTTCTAATTCCGAGAAAGATGAGAAAATATGTAATTAAAAAGTCCAACAAACCCCAGTAGATAATCACCAACCATATTATAACCAAATTTTTGAAAACCAAAATCAAAGAATCCTAGAAGTCGTTTTTGGAATAATAAAAACTTACCTTAAAAGGAGAATCAAGAAGATTAAATTCTGATGTCTCAGCAGAAACCATACCAGACAGAAGGCAATATATATATACATACATATACATATATATATGTGTGTGTATATATATACATACATATACATATATATGTGTGTGTGTGT
>NW_022103900.1:43838507-43839912 GCF_000313985.2 Echinops telfairi
TAGTGAGAGAGACAGAAGAACTGTTTATGCAGAAAAATTATCCAGCAAATGACAATGAAATTAGGACATTTCCAGACAAAAAGAAATTAAGGGAAATTAGTTGAAGCATATCTATTGGTATTCTGCCAATGCACGCAGGCTTGTTTTCACTAATGTCCTCAGTGCAGCTTCAGTTCTTGACCATAGGGTACCTCTCAAAATCATTGAACACCAACCCATCATCGTGGCAAAATGACTGTGCATTCTTTCCATCTTCATCTGATGTTCCTGCATGTTTCTCGATTTGATTTCTATAATTGATTCCTTCCAATTTTCAAGGTGAGGTTTGATTATGTTCATGTCTTTTAGCTTGACATTTGCTCAGTATGTTCTTTCTTTTAGGATTTCTAACTCTAGGTCTTTACACATTTTGTTAATTTCTTCTTAAGCTTCCCCTTGAAGTTTGTTCAGATTTATTTACTTCATCATTTTATCTATCTGCTTTATCTACTCTGTTTAAAAGCAAGTTTAGAGATATCTTATAAAATTTTCATTGATATTTTCTTTGGTAGCTACTTGGAATTAACCACTGAATTTAGATGGATTAAAGACACCACGTAAGAGACAGGGAGTATGAAAATGGAAAAGAACACTTTCCCCATAAATGTGCAAGAGTAAGAGAACATAGTAGGAGGCCTCATAGTTTACTACTTCAGAATCTATTGCTGAGCTACAGTAATGAAAATGTTAGATCTCTCAGGGGAGAGGTATACCTTGGCTCCAGGGAGGTCCTTGCCTCAGGGTGAGAAAAATTCACGCCAAAGCCTGGTTTGTGACCCAAGTGAGTTTTATGAGAGTTAGAAGATGTTTCAGGTTTACACAGGCACCTGCAGGGCCCCTCGCCCCATGTAACCTCTCTAGAAGCTGCTCGGAAAGTCACGAGGTAGGCTCTGAGCTCCTGCCTTTTCAATTATTCTGCAGGGAGGCGTGGTGGCAACCCTGGTTGATCCCATTGGCTGAATTGAATTTACCTGGCATAGGTGGGCCAATCTAGGTGCAGCACCCACCTAGGTGTACCCCCCCTTCCTGGCCAGAAACCTGAGCCTCTAAGCATGCGCAGTGTACCACTCCTTCTTGGCCGGTAGCTCTGACCTCTGAGCATGCGTAATGGATGCCCCAGTCCCTATGCTAAACTACCTAACAAAAACAAGATACCGGTAAAATTACAGTCATCTAGACAAATGGAACATAATTAAAACCCCAGAAATGAATCCTTCCACCTGTAGACAACTGTTTTTAAACAAAAGGTCAAAACATTAAATGGTGAGAGGTGTTACTTATCACAAATGGTGCTGTGTGGTCGCCATGGCAAGATGGCGCCAGGCCACGCCCATTTCTGGTCGCCATTACAAGATGGCGCCGGGTC
>NW_022103900.1:43846010-43853169 GCF_000313985.2 Echinops telfairi
GCAGCTGACCTCGGAGTAAGAGGCAGCTTCAATAAACTTCGCTTACAACGCATCAGAAGGATCCTGACTGATTTGTTTTGTCGTCTGTCGTGTGTCACCTTCGCGCGTGACAGTGCTGAAAAATATTTATCTATTTGCAGAAAAATAGGATTCATATCTCATACCATAGAGATTAAATATGGTACAAGGATACAACCCTGATACACACTTTTTCTGATTAAAAACCATGGGGTATCCCATCTCCTCTAGCAACTGCCTCTTTGTCTATGCACAGCAGTGGTTCTCAACCTTCCTAATGCCGCAGCCCTTTCATACAGTTCCTCAAGTGTGGTGACCCCACCCATAAAATTATTTTTATTGCTACTTCATAACTGTAATTTTGCTACTGTTATGAATTTTCATGCAAATATTTGATATACCGGATATGTTTTCATTGTTATAAATTTAACATCATTAAGGCATAGTGATTAATCACAAAAACAATATTTAATTATATATTGTGGAATATTTCTTTGTGTGTGTGTGTGTGTGTACACAAGTCTGTGTGTGTCCTATAAATGCCATAAACCATTGCACAGGGCCTCCCTCAGGCGACTGCTGCTGGTAAACTTCCACCTCCCTGAGCTCCTGCTCCCTTCAGGAGGGTGGGCAGAGAACCCCTCCAGTGCCCTGCCTGCCCTGGAAATATTCATTTCTAATGACAAATAAATGAAATCTTGTCTTGAAGCATGGTGTAGCATGGGTAACAGTATTCATGCCAGGTACTCGTCTGTGGGTGTATCTGCATGTGGGCGGACCCGCCTGGAGACATAGAGGAGAGGTGTCTCGGTTCCTAAGACCATGGGGAATATGTGTTTACTCATGGTCTTAAGCGACACCTGTGAAAGAGTCATTCGACTCCCAAAGCAGTCGTGACCCACAGGTTGAGAACCGCTGATACACGGCTGCACAGGAGCAAAATTAAGTTTTCTGGATTTCTAATTTTTACAATGTTATCAGCAATTTGTTGTCATTCACATGGCAGAATGCCTTTGCATAGTCAACAAAACAAAGGAAAACATCTTTGTGGCGTTCTCTACTTTTAGTCAAGACCCATCTGACATTACCAATGATATCCCTTGTTCCAAGTCCTCTTCTGAATCCAGATGGCATTCTCATAGCTCCCTGTTACTGCACTGTAGAACTGTTGTTGAATGATCTTCCGCAAAAATTTACTTGCAATGTGATATTAATGTTCAATACTTTCTGCACTGTTGTCACCTTTTCTTGAAAGTGTACAAATATGCATCTCCAGCAGTCAGTTGGCAGATAGCTATATTTTAGATTTATGGAGGAGGTGAGTGAGTGAGTGCTTCCAGTGCTTCATCACCTTGTTGAAGCGTTTCAATTGACATTCTGTCAATTCCTGCAAGATTGATTTCCACTGATGCCTCCAGTGCAGCTTGGAATTCTGTCTTAAATACCACTGATTCTCAGTCATGTATTACCTCTCAACGTGGAAAAGGTCTCATAGGAGCTGGTAAATCTAGAGGTGAAATAGAGAAAAGGAGAGAGGTAGGTAATTGGGGAAGGTGCTGGGGAGAGGAAAGGGGAGAATAAAATAAAAGTAATCATGGTAATGATAAGTGGTTGTCTGGAGTGGCTTACAGACTTTTTTTAAGTAATGGGAAAATGTATTTTAAGAGGGGTAATCAGAATTAATGAGTTCCACTGAAATGTATTGCAGGAGGAAAAAGAGAGAGTGCAGAAAAGAGATAATGGTGGTACTGCTGGGAGAGAAAAGACAAGAGACAAAAGAGCAAATGTGGCCTGGGTGTGGATGCTAATGTATGTTGCTATGGGAACAATGCACTTGGAGAGGGTGAAAAAAAAAGACTTTGGGTAGATGGGCTGAAATCTAAAGGACTGCCTGCCTTCTTTTGCTTGGGAGGGTGGGGTTGCACTGGAAGAAGGGACTGGAAGATAAAGTGGGAGAGAATCCAAAAGTTCGGGAGTATTGTAATAGAACGAAAAGGCAGAAACAGAAAAAAATATTATAGAGGAGAAAATCAAAGCTCCTTGTGCGTGAGAAACCTGTTTTTTGGTATTGATATTTTGTGAACACATGTGCTTTAGTGAGGAGTTGGGAGATGTGGTGGGGGTGGGTACCAGAGCCCAAAGCAGGAAAGGAAGGGGGGAAAATGAAAGAAAGAAAAGCAAAACGTTAAGTTTGAGTACCAAGCTGCCCACACAGAGCTGTCTCCCAGAGGCCAGCAAGGTAAGCGGTGTGGCCGGCTGGCTTGCCTCAGACTGGGAGATGTCAGCCATGCGTCAGGAGGAGCAGGGCTCACTGAAGCAGCTCATGCTGGGAAAGTGGAGTCTGTTGATAGATTTTACTGTTTTCCATTAAGAAACTTGTTTCGACTTATCTTTATGTTTTAGTTTCTGCTGCCAGCAAGCCCAGGTTATCCCTCCTAACGGGCTTCTTTGGAAGTTGCCTAGGAGATCTTCCGCACCTTGTTATCTGGCAGCCATCTGGTTTCTCCCGGTAACCTCTTGAAGTGGTCAAATGTTCAACAGATATTTTTGGTAGAATGGCTTGTATGTTCCTTCCATCTTCTTTTGATGCTTCCTGTATCATTCTGGAATTTCCTCATAGAATCCTTCAATATTGCAACTTAGTTTGAATATCTTCAGATTGAGTTACGCTGAGCATACGCTTAGTTTTCTAACTCCAGCTCCTTGAAAATTTCAATATAATGCTTTAAATTGGCTTCTTGAGCTGCTTCTTGAAAATTCTTTTCATTTATTTTACTTCATCCTTTCTTCCAATTGCTTTCGCTACACTACACACTAGAGTTGCCGAGTCTCTTCCGATTTCTACTTTGGTATTTTTTTCTTCTCGGTGATCTTTGTTTTCTCCTGTATGATGACATTGGTGTCATACCACAGTTCATCAGGTCTTCTGTCCTTAATATTCAATGTGTCAAATCTATTCTTCAGATAATCTCTAGGTCCGGGTGGGATATACTCAGAAGGTTATATTTTTTCTCTTGTGTACTTGTTTTAATATTCTTTTGCTTCAATTTGAACTTGCACATGGGCAATTAATGGTATTTTCCTGGCATTACTTGGCTGATTACATTGACCATTTCCATCATCTATTACCAAAGACCTAGTTAATTGATCACTGTGAACCCTATTTTGTGAGGTCCAGGTGAATAGTTGCTGTTTATGTTGTTGAAAAAAAGGTCTTCACAATGAAAAGTTTTGAGCTTCCCCTCCCCCCAGAAGAATTTACTTGAGAGGACAGCACTGAAGCTGCAGCTAGGGGAGAGGGGCATGTCGGATCAGAGCAAATGAATGGGAGAAAGAGAGAGTGGAGCACATCCTGGCCCATCAGGCCTGGAGGAAGACATCCCCGCAGTGAACAGCCAATGGACAGAGTGGACAATATGGCTGATCCCATTACGAAACACACTGTCCCTTGATGGCCCAGGGCCCTAAGGGGGTCAACACTCCAGACTCTGTCAGGATTGGCCCAGACTGACCCTGTGACACTGAGGCAAACCACTAAAAGCGTGCAGCAGAGCAACTTTGGGAACAGAGCAGGGAGCTCCCGAGGGAGTATAAAGGACAGACTCTGGAGCCAGATCATGGTACTCCAATGGACTTGACTGAAGGACATGTCTAGAGATAAAAAAAATCAGACCTTGATCTATTTACAGGTTTTTCTTTCTTTAAAAAATTTTTTTCTTTTGATTAATTTATTCTTCTATGGGTAATTGGTTTCCTTTTTTGTTGTTATCGCTGTGTTCTCACTCGTCGCCTATCTTGCTAATGCTTGATTTTTGGTGCATATTATTATATCTACAGATCTATCTAGATAAGACAGACTGGATGAATAGTCTGGAGGAGAAAACAACAGGACCAATGGTTCTGGGGGGATACGTGAGAGTGGGCAGTGGGGGTTAGGAGGTAGTGCTGACCAACTCAGGGACAAGGGAACAATAAGCGATCCAAAATCAGTGGCAAGGAGGGTGTGAGAGGCCTGGTAGGGATTCAGCAAGGGCAATGTAACCGAGAGAAATTACTGAAACCCAAATGAAGGCTGTGCATGATAGTGGGACAAGAGGAGAGTAAAGGAAATTGAGGAAAGAACTAGGTGACAAATGGTATTTATAGAGGCCTAAAGACTGGAATGTACATATGTAAATATATTTATATAAGAGTGTGGGGAAACAGATCTATGTGGATATATTTATAGGCTTAGTATTAAGCCTTAGTGGACATTGGGCCTCCACTCAAACACTTATTCAATGCAAGAACACATTGTTCTATTAAATTGGCATTCCAGGATGCACACCTTCCCGACACGATTGCTGAAAAAAAATGTGGGCATAAGCAAATGTGGTGAAGAGAGCTGATCATGCCCAGCTATCAAAAGATATAGGGTCTGGAGTCTTAAAGGCTTGAAGATAAACAAGAGGCCAGCTAGCTGAGAAGTATCAAAGCCCACATGGAAGAAGCACACCAGCCTGTGCGACCAGGAGGTATAGAAGGGATCAGGTATCAAACATCAAGGATCAAAAAATCATATCATTGTACATGTGGGTGAGTGCAGAGTGGAGACTCAGGGCCCAGTGGTAGCCAACCAGATACCCCCTTACTGAAGGGTTGTGGGGAGGAGATGAGCCAGTTAGGGTGCAGGGTAGCAACGATGAAACATATAACTTTCCTCTAGTTCTTAAATGCTTTCTTCCCCCCACTATCATGATCCCAATTCTACCTTAGAAATTTTGCTAGACCAGAGGATGTACATTGGTACAGATTGCAACTGGAAACACAGGGAATCCAGGACAGATGACTCCTTCAGGAACAGTGATGAGAGGGGCGATGCCTGGAGGGTGGAGGGAATGTGGAGTAGAAAGGGGGAACCGATTACAGAATCTACATATAGCCTCCTCCCAGGGGAATGGACAGCAGAGAAGAGGGCAGGGGGAGATGTCAGACAGTGTAACATATGACAAAATAATAATAATTTATGAATTATGAAAGGTTCATGAGGGAGTGGTGAGTGGGGAGGGAGGGGAAAATGAACAGCCAATATTAAGGGCTCAAATAGAAGGCAAATGTTTTGAGAATGATGATGGCAACAAATATACATATGTGCTTGACACAATGGATGTATGTATGGATTGTGATAAGAATTGTACGAACCCCCAATAAAATGATTTTTTAAAAAAAGGAAAACACATGAACAAATACATGTACAGCCATATTTATCATAGGAATATCTACAATAGCAAAAAGATGGAAACAACTAGAAGGCCCAACTGAGGGGGAATGGCTAAAATGTACACACATGCAATGGAATATTAAGCACCTCTAAAAAACAATGAAACTGCCAAACTCCTAATGACATGGATGAATTACGGTCAGCAAAGTTAATCCCATAAAGATAAATGCTACATGATACCACTGTTATAAAGGAAAAACAACCTGAGAAAAAATGGTTTGACACTAAAAGAAGCAGACATTGAAGGCTATGGTGAGACCAGGAGGAAATAAATTTTTTGTGTTTGGAATATAAAAAAGTTGCATGAAGATATGCTTGGACATTGTTAATCAGATAATTAAAATTCTCAAATGCTTTCTAAAAGGAAAATAGTACACAATCATGCACAATTAAATTGTAAAAATTGGCCATAGTTGCAAATTGGAGACTTTAAATTAATGCTTTGTTTTTGTGAATGTTGAAAGTCTTTATATTTCTGAGACAAAGTGCAATTATAAATATAAGTGGTAAATGTTGTACTACCCACAATAGAAATGAATGCGAAAATATAAGTGGAAATGGACCACTGTGGTTATTTTTAGTTCTATTTTTTAAAAAACTTACTGTCTGTTATTAAACTTGTTGTTGAGTATCAGATTAATTTTATATTTTATGAACAACAACAAAAAAAGAAAAGTTTTTGAGCTCATAAAATTCCATTATACAATTTCCTTCTACTGATACTTTTTCTTTATGTTCAACTTTCTTATTCCAACTGCCAGTAATTAATAATGCATCCTGATTGTATTGTATGTTTGATCAATTTCAGGTAGAGGAATTTGGTAAAATTTTAAGTTTCTTTAGCACTAGTTTTAGTGATTGGTCTGTAAATTTTAATGAAGCATTAACTAGACTTCCTTGTAGGCATATGGATATTATTCAATCACATATAGCATGTTAATTATGTCAAGTTTATTGTTTTTGATGATGAATATGACACTATTTTTCTGGAATTAGTCACCCATGGTACAGTATCCTATAAAATTTTCCCACTCAAAAAAAAAAAAAGGTTGTCCCACTCAAAATGGCCACTATCAATCAATTTTAGCTCACAAATTCCCCTGCTATCAATCTTTATTAATTTCATTTCATTTGATGATTTCAAATTTTCCTAGATGCCCATTTTGTACATTCAACGTTCTGATTATTAATGCATATTTTGTATGTTCACTCTCATTTTGAATTGTGGTTAAATATTATTTGATCCATTCATCCCCAGTTATATGTTGATGGCCTTACAATGTGAGGGGCTCATCCCCGGCATTGTATCCAACAATGCTGTGCTGCTATTCATAAGGCTTCTGGAGGTAAACCCTCAGAAGTACACTATCTAGTTCAGCACTGTGTTGTCTTCTTTAATATTAAAACCTAGAGGGAAGCTGGGACAAAGGAAGGAGAAGGAAAGGAACGAGCACAACTGGGCCCACCAAACTCAGAGGATGATGGCCCAGCTCAGGGGGCCCAGTGTACAGAAAGGACCATGTGGCTGCCCCCACAGCAAGGTGCGGTGTCCTGCGCTGACCATGGCCCTGCACAGGACAGCACCGGAGACACAGTGTAGGATGGGTGACTGAGCTGACCCCACCACACTGAGGCAAAACACAGGGGGCGTGCAATGGAGCTGCAGGGAAGCAGAGCAAGGAGGTCCCAAGGGAAGACAAACGATGGACTCTGGGGCCAGGACATGGCACCCCATTAGACTTGTCCAGAAAATGCTCCTAAAGGTCAACACACAGACCTTGATCTACTAACAGGCTTTTTGTTTGTTTGTTTGTTTCCTCTTTTCGTGTTCTTTTTTTTTTTTTTCAGCCTATCTGTTCGGGTTTTTTTTCCTTTTTCCCC
>NW_022103900.1:43854848-43863781 GCF_000313985.2 Echinops telfairi
AATGAGGGCAACAAATGTATAGATGTGCTTTACACAATTGATCTATGTATTTGTGATGAATTGTATGAGCCCCAATAAATTGATTTTTTAAAAATAGGAATTACATAATGGACAATTTATCCAATATAGATATCGTATGTACATTTAACATTATCTTCATATCATGGTATCTTTATTGTGAAACTTATTTGATATATTGTAATTTTAAGGTTTTCTTTCATTATGCTTTGATCTACTAAATCCTTGAATGATTTTGTATCCTGAATGAATAGTCCTCTGTGTCATCTACTCTGAACTTTGAAATTCTCTACTGTCAATGTGAACTAATAATGTAATAATTATTTTGATAAAAATAATTAATTCTGGCTGAAATGTGGGGTCTTCATTGCTGGTGTGTTAGGCTGGGTTGACTAGAGGAACAAATTCAGTGACATTCATATATGTGTAAGAAAGAGCTTTCTCTCAAGAAGTAATTATATATCAAGAAATTATCCCAGCCCAGTCCAACTCATATCCATAAGTCCAATACTTGTCCATAAGTCCCTCTTTGGACTCACACAGCCACATACAATAATGCAGAATGCAGGAAGATCATAGGCCAATGGGTGCAAAGTTCTGTGGATCCAATGATGGTGGCTATGGCTGATCTCAGAGTGGTTTGCCAGCAGGAAGGTGAAGGGAGAGAGCGTAGGGGAGGTTCCCAGGGCCTTTCCTTAGGAGAAGGCCAGGTCCACGAGGAGGCACCATCAGGGTGTAACTTGATGGACAGATTGAATACAACACCTACACTTAAAAAATATATTTTAATCATTTTATTGGGGACTCATCCAGCTCTTATCACAATACATAACATACATACATTGTGTCAAGCACATTTGTACATTTGTTGCCATCATCATTTTTAAAACATTTTTTTACTCTTTTATATATTTTCCAGTTGACATGAAATTATTTAAAGACCACAGCTGAGCTGCATCTACTTCTTGTGCTAAATGCAGTCAACTCCATGATGAAGAGTCTGGAGAGAGAGGGAGAACCTTTGCAAGATACAGGGTGTCATGTTCCAACATAGCACCAGCTGTTATGAGGACATGCTAGCATCCATGCAGTAGATGCACCAGTGCATTGAACACTGTCATGTGCAAGCCTAGAACCTGGTGACCAGCAAACCAGAGAGTCGAGGAAGGACAGCATAAGTGCAGTGGGCACAGCAATGGCAAATCCAAAGACTCAATGAATGCAGGGAGTAAAGTGCTGTAAATGAAGCAGCAGTTGAAGCTGATCACACATGTGACCAAATATGTGGGTGACCACAAGCACCTTATCTTGTCCATCATCAAGGAGATGGAGACTCTCTCACCAATTTCAAAATCAAGGCATGTATCTATGGCCATTGGGGAGAATGATGTTAGTGAGTGAGCTGAAATAGACTCTTTTAGACCATTTTGCATAAACAATCATAAGGTTAACTATGCTGGGAATAACACAATTAACAGACATTGTGTCACATTAATCACCAGAAGGACATTTCAGGTGTTATCTTGAAGCACAATGCTGTATGTAGTAGGATTATAGCTCCATAATCAAAGGGATCCTATCAATACAACTATTACTCAAATTTATACACCAACCACAACAGCGAGTGATGCAGAAATTGGAGAATTCTACCAACAACTTCAAACTGAAATTGATCAAACACGTCACTAAGGTGCATTGATAATCACTGGTGATTTGAATGCAAAAGTTGGCTACAAAAAGAAGGGACAGTAGTTGGAAAGTATAGTCTGAGTGATAGAAATGAAGCTGGAGTGGACATGATGGAATTCTGCAAAACCAATGACATGTTCCCAGCAAATACTTTTTTGCAACAACACAAAAACTGACTATACACATGGACTTCCCCAGATGGAACACACAGAAATCAAATCGACTGCATTTGTGGGAAGGCAGGATGGAGAAGCTCAATATCAGCAATGAAAACCAGGCCAGTAGCTGACTGTGGCACATACCATCAATTGCTCTTATGTAAATTCAGGTCAAAGCTGAAGACGATGAAAACAAGTGCAGAGGAGCCAAAATACAACCTTGAGTCTATCCCATCTGAATTTTGGGGACATCTCAAGAACAGATTTGACACACTGAACACTACTGACAGAAGGCCTGATGAGCTGTGGAAGGACATCAAGGGGAACATCATGAAGAAAGCAAAAGGTCATTAAAAAGACAAGATAGAAAGAAAAGATAAAAGTTGGTTTCAGAAGAGATTCTGAAACTTGCTCTTAATCTGAGAGGAGCAGCTGAGGGAAATGGAAGAAATGATGACGTCAAAGGGCCAGAACTAAACTGAACAGAACATTTCAAAGAGCAACTCAGGAGGATAAAGTAGAATAGTTTAAGGAAAGCTGCAAGGACCAAGAGTGAGAGGGGCGGGGAGGAACACTCAGCATGCTTTAAACTGAAAGAACTCATGAAAAAAATCCAAGCCTCGAGTTTCAATATTGGAAGAATCTATGGGTATAATATTGAATGATTCAGGAAGCATCACGAGAAGATGGAAAGAATACACAGGTTACAGTACCAAAAAGAACTAATCAAAATTCCACAATTTTAGGAGGTGGAATATAAGTAAGAACCAACAGTACTGAAGAAGAAATTCAAGCTGCAATAAAAGCATTAGCCTAAACCAAGGCTCAAGGAATGGTTGGGATACCAATTGAAATGTATTAACAAGTTCATGAAGAACTGGAAACACTCATTCATCTATGGCAGAGAATTTGGAAGACAGCTACTTGGGAAACTAATTGGAAGAGATCCATATTTGTACTCATTCCAAAGAAAGATAACCCAACAGAACACACAAATTATAGAACAATATCATTAATATCACAAGCAAATAAAATTTACTAAAGCTCATCTAACAATGGTCGCAGCAGTGCATTGACAGGGAGCTTCCAGAAATGTGGGCCAGGTTTCAAAGAGGACATGGAACAAGGGGTATCATTGTTGATATCGAATGAGTCTTCTGAAAATAAAGAATACCAAGAAGATGTTTACGTGTGTGATGTTGACTATATGACGCATTTGACCGCATGGACCATAAGAAACTATGCTTAGTCTTGAGAATAAAGGGAATTCCAGGGAACTTCATTATGCCCAGTGGAACCTGTGCATGCATCCAGTGGCAGTCATTAGAACAGAATAAGGGAATGCTGCATGATTTAAAATCAGGAAAAGTCTGCCAGAGTGTATCATCTTAACATATTTATTTAAACTGTATTTTGGTCATTTAACCAGAGAAGCTGGATTATCTGAAGAAGAACATGGCATCAGGCTTGGAGGAATGTTTACTAACAACCTGAGACATGCAGATGACACAAGCTTGCTTGCGGAAAGTGAGGAGGACTTGGAGCACTTGATCAAGGATTGCAGCCTACATCCAGGATTGCAGTATGGAGTACAACTCAATGTAAAGAAACTCAAAATTCTGACACCTGGACCAATGGGTAACATCATAATGAACAGAGAAAAGATGGAAGCTTTCAAGTGTTTCATCTTGCTTGCATCCACAATGAAGTGTTCATGGAAGCAGCAGTCAAACTCAAAGGACACAATCCAATGTGCAAATTTGCCGCACATAACTCTTTAGAGTGTTGAAAAGAAAGGAGATTACTTAAAGAATGAAAATATGCCTAACCCAAGTCATGGTATTTTCCATTGCCTTGTACACATGTGAAGTTGGACATCAAATAAGGGAAACCAAAGGAGGATCAAAGCATTTGATTTTAGTGTTGGCAAAGAATATTGAAAGTACCAATGGACTGCCAACAAGACAAACAAATTTGTCTTAGAAGAAGTACAGCCAGAATGCTCCTTAAAGGGAAGGATGGCAAGACTTCATCTTACTTTGGACACATTTTCCAGAGATCAGTCCTCATAAAATGACATCATGCATGGAAAGTAGAGGAGGGGCAGCATCAAAGAAGATCTTCATTGACACAGTGGCTCCAGCAATTAGCACAAACATAACTCTTGTTTCAATCTGTTGTATATGGCATTACTATGAGTCAAAACTAACTCGATTCTTATAATAATTACTTTGAGTACAAGGATATGAATAAAATAAGAAAGGGAATTTGAATCTTTAAAGTGAGGTCTATGAAAAGAAAGAAGAAGACGGATGGTAATATGTTTAAGGAATACTGTCACTGGTTCTTGTTGTATACACTTTAAATCACAGGAGGTAAATTGGGGGAAAGTATGCTAAAATTTGTGTTGGAAGTAGCACAAGAGAGTTATGAGGAGGCTAAATTGTACGTGAAATGTGATCAACCTAGCAGTGGACAACTCTCTTGCTGTGTTAAGCCTAAGACCTCCCAGGGCACCACATTCTCCTGACTTCACAGACATCAACAGCATGGCAGCTCCCTCCAACCTGGCTACCATCTGTTGGAATTTTAGGAAGAGTATTTCTGTTTCTTGTCAACTTTCTGGTTACAAGAAGTATCACCACCTCATTTTCTCTAAACTATAAAACAAAATTCATGAAAGCACTAATCCAGAATGGAAAAAGAGAGATCTTGTTCGGGGCTTGGTTTTATTTTATGTACAAAGACCTGAAATGGATTAAGCTGTCCGGTTGGGAGCCAGAGTAGTATGGTTAAGAACTTTGAGAGGATCTTTGGCCATCATATGACTGTCAAGATACACTGTTCTTGAAATTCTCGTAGCCTGGAGATTATGCAAAACCGTGAACGATTTTCACCCAGGCTGTAGGAAGCATAGCTGCCTTCTCACTGGCTGTCCTGGTGGCCCTGAGGCCATGTTCAGTACAGCGACAAGACATTCTTGCAGCAACGTTCTTCCCCTTGAAAGAAAAGATGTTGATTGTGATACCTACCAGTATCTGGGAATGTACTCTGGAAGAGAAATTGGCTGCCTAATGAAGAAAATTGTACTGGATTTGGAAAGACCTAGTTTCCCCTAGAGCCAAAAGAAATGAAAACTTAAACCTAGAGTTGCTTAATTACTCTTCTGGTTAGTTGCCACTGAATTGGCCCTGACTCCTGATGGCCTGATATATAATGAAATAAAATCTTGCACAGACCCGTGTAATCATCATGATCTTTGAAGCATCTGAACCCATTGTAGCCATTCTGGTAGCCTATCTCATTGAGAGTTTCCTCATTTCCTTTTGAGCCTCCTCAGAAAAGTACCCCTAGTTGTGTTGTGGTTACCCATTGGGTGGCTAATGGCAAGGCCAGCAGCTCAAAACCACTAGCTTCTCTGAAGGAGAAAGAAGAGGCTCTCCGTTCCCATACAGGGTTACATTCTCAGAACCCCGTAGGGGCAGTTCTAGCCTTTCTTATAGGGCTGCTATGAGTTGAATATACTGTTCTGGTTTAGTGATCCATCTTTCCTGATGACACATCCAACTGATTACTTAGCCTCTGTAATATCTACCAAGCCAAACTCAACTGGGATTGCGTCAGTACTGACTCAGAGTGACCCCTGTGGGCTTCGGAGGCTGTAACTGTTTACAGGAGTAGAACGCCCAGGTTTTCTCCTGCAGAGCTGCTGGTGGTATCAAACTGCTGAACATGCGGATCACAGGCTGACATGTAACCACACACAAACAGGGTTCCTGTTATACAGAATCCTGTTAAACCAGTCTCCTGGCAACAGGAAAGTCAAGGGAGAACAAGTAAGTGACGTGGAATTAGGGAGAGCTGTGACTCCATTAGATACTGGGTCAGGAAAATACGCTCCATAGGCCACTGTTTGGGTACATCATGTGGCTCATAAGTAAAATTGAAAAAAAAAATTTAAGGACATGATTCAGATAATGACTATTTCTTTATTTATTAAAGTATATGTATGGCTCTTGAATACGTTTCAAATTGTTGTGAGGGACAGGATTGGCACGTCTGTCTCGAAGGTGTGCTGTGGCCTGCTCCAGGGTACATTCCCAACACTGCTCTCTGCCTCAGGTCTCTGTAGTCTGTCTGTCCTGTTCCGCTCCTGTGACGCAGTGACACCTTCTTTTGATAAGGCCCTTCTCATCTTCTCGTCAAGTTAATACTTGAAGTGATAATGCAGCCTGTGTGCTAGCTGTTTCCAAGCTGTGAGAGAGCTTCTTAAAAATAGAAGAAAAAACCTTCTAACTTTGTCTACACACAGCAGTTAACTTCTTATGAATTATGTATTAGCTTTATCATCATATATATCACTAATTAAGAAAAACTTTAAAAATATTCTATTTAATTCAACACGGTATATTTGTGTCAAATTTAGGGTTTTTAGAGAAGTTTTTCTAAAATATACCAGCATCACATGTAAATCCTACAACTGCTCTCTCTACTCGCATCTTCTCGATGATCTCACTTTTTAAAGGTTGGGTAAAAAAATATCACTTTACCTTTATAACTTTTAGATGTTTAGGCAAACTCCTCTGAAAAAAATTCTCAATTTCTGACCTTTCGTCAGTCTTCCGCTCTCCAGCACAGCCAAGTTTGTCACAAGATGTTATCGCAACCTGCCCCCGAATGTGCAATACGGCAATGCTTGTCGCTGCCTCACCTGTACGGGGAGTGAGGGTCCTGCACACTGCTTTCCATAGAAGGAAGGGTTAATAGGAAAATTGGCAAGCTGAGCTCCTCAGAGCTGAAACTTCAGAGTCACAGAACACATTTGCATGTGCACCACATTCGGACCCATTCTATGACATATTAAGTCTAAGACATATTAAGTCTATGCCAGGACTCTCTTGATAAGAAAATGGTGTTTTCTCTCCTCAGAGGTAAGAAAAATGTCAAAGGAGAATGTCAAATACGGTCTCATGAAATCTCTGTTGAGTATTTAGTGGTACACTGGGAAGTCAAAGCTAAGAGTTCAAGGAAGCAATTTGGCCATGTAGCTTAACCGCTTATGAGGATGAAATGAGACTAGTCTGAAAGCCCTTAACTTCTGCGATAAACAAGTGGAAGTGATCGGATTTGAGTGGAATCAAGTTTGGGGACATAAAGGTCTCTTTTGCCTTCATTCTCAGGGAGGATCTAGGAACGTGGTTGCCCGGAAACATGAGATGCTCATGGGATTTAAGATCAATCTTGTAGAATAAAGAAGCCCAGCGTCTTATTTCTGCCTTTGAAGGTTTTGAAGGGGCATGCAGTGAATGGTAGGCACTTTATCAGAAGGTTTATAGAACTAAGCAAATGTTGTCTAAAACTCATAGCTCACAATAAATTTAATTTTGTCTGCTTGCTCTAGTCAAAACTTAACTTTTAAAAAGTATAGCGGTAGAGACACTTTTTGAGAGTATGTATGAAGGGGTATATCCCCCCATATGGAAAAAAGTTTCACTGGGTGGACTTTTTGTAGTATGTACTTCTCCCACTAAGCGAGCATCCAGTAATTCACTTTGAGTTAGTGTACCCAGTGGTGTTACCTGGGAAGTTTCTCTCTGGTCGCAGTGAGTTTTATTTGAAAAAGCAGTTTTGCTTGTGATGGCCAATTTAGGAGAACAGCGTGAAGCTGTGAAATTGTGTGTCCTGCTCAGGAAAAACACTGCAGAAACCGTTGTGATGTTAAACCCAGCTTACAAGGACAGTGCTACGGGAAAAACTCAAGTTTACAAGTGGTTTTCTCATTTCAAAAAGGGTGAAATGTCGAAGGATCACAAACCTCATTCTGGACTCCAGTCAACTTCCTGAGTGGATAGAAATGTCCACTCCAGTGCTGCCAGGTCAGACTCTTAATCAAGCTTTCTAGTTAGAGGTTCTGAAAAGATTGTGTAACAGTGTGCCACAAAAAGGACATAATGTGTGGCAAATGGTGGGCTGGTTTTGCCACCACAACAATGCACCTACTCACAGCCATTTCAGTGTGCCAGTTTTTGGCAAAAAACAGCAAGCCTCTTTTGCCTTGTGCACCTTACTCATTTGGCCTCACTCCATGAGACCTCTTTTTGTTTCTGTGATGAAAGGCAGGATATCAATTTGATGACGTAGAACAGGGGTACCCCCTAATATGCCATTCCTTAATTTATCCCCAAGGCCTAAGAGGTGCCTATAACAAGAAAAATGCCCCAGTATAGTATTTCTTATTCAGCAAATGTAAATTTGACATGCCTTTGTCTTTAATACATTCCAATTGCCACACATCTTTAATGGAGCACCTTTCAAATACTACCCCGACCATAGCCCTAAATCCGAACCATAGAATGCAGGAAGAAGTGACCAGAAGGAACTAGTGGCCACAACACAGCTGCTCTTTTCAATAGAAAGAGCTTTCTTGTCTCTGCCAGGCCTGAGCTCACATAGGCAAGTCCCCATCCATCTATCTCATCATTTTACCTTAGACGATCAATACCTGTCAGGTTTATACAGCCACACTGAGTTTATGAGCAGCTATTTATATTACAGATTGTCTTCCTCTACATGGTCTTTTACCCATTACTGCTTACTCTGTCCTTGGTTTTTGCTCTTGTAAGAACTGAATCAGCTCCATGAAATTGGTTGATTGTATTGTCATGGCAGCCAGGGTAGTTAGGATGTACAATTCTCTCGGAAAAACACATCTACAAGTGATTGGTAGCAGCAGAACAAAACCCCACACAGAGAACAAGCATATTCTGAGGCTTCCCTGTGGAGGCCATTTAGTGGAAGCTGAAGTTCACACCCCACCCATTGGATAGTGGCGGTTCATTGGCCAGTGAGAGCACTCCTTCAACCCAGCAGCTTGGTGCTAGAATGATGTTGTTCTATTCTTTTTTAAAAAAATTATCTTATTGGGGGCTCGTAAAATTCTTATCACAATCCATACACCCATCCATTGCGTCAAGCACATATGTACATTTGTTGCCCTCATCATTCTCAAAACATTTGCCTTCTACTTTAGCCCTTAAATCAGTTGTTCATTTCCCCCTCCTCCCCCCC
>NW_022103900.1:43865156-43872943 GCF_000313985.2 Echinops telfairi
TCTGGAGCAGGACGCTAAGGACCAGATAGAACCTTGCCCCTATCAGTTTCCGAGACTGTAACTCTTTACGGGAGTAGAAAGCCCTGTCTTTTTTCCTCAGAGTGGTGGTTTCAAACTGCTGACCTTACAGTTACTAGCCCAACTCTTAACCACTATGCCACCAGGCCAACTTAAAGTGTTGTCCGGAAGAGCATAATATCTATACATCTACAAGGAATACCAGGTAATATAATTATTCAGAAGTATGCTCCAACAAATAGTGCAAAAGATGAAGAAATTAAATATTTTTATTACTGCAGTTTGAAAATGATCAAATGTGCAATCAAGATGTACTGTTAATTTCTGTTTTTTGCAATGCAAACTTTTTAAACAAGAAGAATAAGTAACTGGAAAATATAGTCTTGGTAATAGAAACGACACTGGATAGGATAAAATTTTGCCATATAAATGTCATATTCATAAAAAATGTTTTTTACAAAAATATAAATCATGATTATGCAGTTCAACTCTATTAGATGGAATACACAGAATCAAATTACCTACATTAGTGGAAAGAAATTATGGAGAAACTCAACACCATTAGTTAGAACAAGGTTCTAGATCAACTGTGGAAGAGTTTATTAATTGCTCATAAGCAAGTTTAACTTGAAAATTGAAGAAAATGAAAACAAATCCATTAGAGTCATAATACAAACTTGAGTATATCCCACCTGGATTTAGAAGCCATCTCAAGAAAAGATTTGACATATTGAGCACTTTGTTGCCAGACCTCATGAGAAATCCAGGTGGCATCAAGAACATCATACATGAAGAAAGCAAAAAGGTCACTAAAAATAGACAAAACAAAAACAAGATAGAACTGAAAGATGAAAATGTGTATCAGAAAAGCTTCTTATACTTTTCTTTAATAATAAATAGTAGTTAAAAGTAACAAAAAATTAAGTAAAAACAACAGATATCAACAGGCAGGCAGTGAAAACTATGTAATGTATTAAAATTTAAACCACAATACATGGATCTAGAAAATCAAAAGGGAGAAAAGCCTGACATTTTCCAAGAACAAATAATTGAAGCAAAAGATCAAGCCAAAAGTTAAAATATTACATAATTGTTGGGAAAATATTGAACAATAATAAATATCAAAAGAAGATGGAAGATGTACATACACAGAATCACTGTACCAAATAGAATTGGTCAATGTTCAGACATTTCAGCAGGCAGTGTGTGATCAATAATTGGAGGCATTCATTGAACTATTGTAAATTATATACCAACAAAACTGTTTTAAAGAAATTTGTTCAAAAAGAATTGCAGGCATTCAAGAAGGAAGTCCAAATTGCACTAATGATATTGGTGTTAAATAAGGTGTGTTCATTAAGGTTGTGTGTCAAATTGTCTATGGCAGTATTCTCAGTGGCTTGACTGTTATGATGTTATTTGGCTGTTAATTTATGCTATTTACTAATTTATCCTCTCTCATTATGAAATCTGTATATTCACATTAGTATAAGATGCTATATAATCACTTTAGATGAGAAAAACTATGTACACCCAATCAATTTAAAGTGGATTTCCTTAGGTGTGTGGCCTGCGTACAATATTCAGGGTCAGTTGAATAGCTTTGCTAGTAGGATCCCAGTTCATAAGAGCACACACTCAATCCAATCAAAGCACTGTCTAAATAGTGTCTTTGTGATCAGTGAATGGCTGCAGACCTGTTCTCTCAGTAATACACGCGCTTCAATTGCTTTGGGATGATTTTTAAATAGTCTAATCAAAAGAGGGCCTCTTCAGAGGGGATCTACAGGGCATTTTGATTCAGGACAAATAAATCAGCATTGATGAAAATAACACTGATGAGAAAAAGACTGACAAAGTTGAGCAAAGCAAATGTTTTCTGCTCATTCTTCTAGGGTAGGAAGGGTTGTCCTATGAACATTTAATTGGGAAACCTGATCACATTCACCTTACAGTGAAGGATCCTTTTTTCTCAGATTCCCTTTTTCTCTCCAAACTCAATGAACATGTAAAAGTATCAAGATTTGTGTCCCACAAGTGTGCAAACATTTCCATTTTCCTGTCATGGAAATCTGAGGGACAGAGTTCTTGATGGAAGGGTTATATAGAGAGAAACATTGTCCTTAGAAGTACAGATCTAGATGTGTTAAGAAATAATAGCTTCACATTTTTTATATCTGTGTTTAATAGAAGTATCTATAACTTCTTTAAAAACATATTTTAACTACCAGAAGAAAAAAAATAAATCTGGTAGAACGTACTTGAGAATCAAGGATGTGAGACTTCATCTCACATACTTTGGGCATGCTATCAGGAGGGATCAGTGTCCAGAGAGGGATATCATACTTGATGCAGGATCAGCAAAAATATAAACAAAAGACCCTTAGTAAGATGAATTGTGAAGTGGCTGCAACTATGAACTCAAAGCTAGAGACTTCCGTGAGGATGGCTCAGAGCAAGGAGATGCTTTGTTCTGTTTTACATAGAGTTATTATGAGCCAGAACCGACTACAGGACAGTTTATAACAACAGAATACAAAAACATGGCAGGATTTTCTTCTCTAGAGAACCCAGCTTAAGACAAGGCTCCAGGTACAAATTGAGATGTTTCAACCAATGGGTATAACACTAGAAGCACTCATTCTATGAAGACAACTACCTGAGCAACCACCTGGAAGATCTACATTTTTGATCATTACAAGAAAAGTGACATAAAAGAATGTGGAAATTATCAAATGATATTATAAATACCACATGGAAATAAGATTATGCTAACAATTGCAGCAGTATATTAACAAGGAGCTGTAAAATATACAAACAGGATTCAGAAGATATATGGAATAAGGACTATCATCATTTCTGTCAGATTGATCTTAACTGAAAGCAGAAAATACCAAAAAGACAATTACTTGTGTTTTATTGATTATACAAAGGCATTCTATTGTAGTATATATCATGAGGCATTGTGGGTAACATTGTTGAAGCTTTTGCATAGTCAATAAAACACAGGAAAATACCTTCTTGGTTGTTCTCTTCTTTTTAAAAAAATTATTTTATTAGGGGCTCATGCAACTCTTATCATAATCCATACATACATCAATTGTGTAAAACACATTTGTACATTCATTGCCCTCATCATTCTCAAAATATTTGCTCTCAACTCAAGCCCCCGGCATCAGTTCCTCATTTTTCCCCTCCCTTCCCCCCTCCCCTCCCTCATGAGCCCTGGATAATTGATAAATTATTATTTTGTCATACCTTGCCCTGTCCAACGTCTCCCTTCACCCACTTTTCTGTTGTCCATCCCCCAGAGAGGAGGTCACATATAGTTCCTTGTAATTGGTTCCCTCTTTCCAACTCACTCTCCCTCTACCCTCCCAGTATCGCCACTCACACCACTGGTCCTGTAGGGCTCATCCGCCCTGGATTCCCTGTATTTCCAGTTCCTATCTGTACCAGTAAACATCCTCTGGTCTAGTCAGACTTGCAAGGTAGAATTCGTATCATGATAGTGGGGGCGGGGAGGAAGCATTTAGGAACTAAAGGAAAGTTGTATTTTTCATCATTTCTACATCGCACCCTGACTGGCTCGTCTCCTCCCCGAGGCCCCTCTGCAAGGCGATCTCCAGTGGCCTACTAATGGGCTTTGGGTCTCCACTCCGCACTCCCCCCATCATTCACTATGGTAAGATTTTTTTTTGTTCTAATGATGCCTTATACCTGATCCCTTCAACACCTTGTGATCGCATAAGCTGGTGTGCTTCTTCCATGTGGGCTTTGTTGCTTCTGAGCTTGATGGCCGCTTGCTTACCTGCAAGCCTTTAAGCTGTTCTCTTCTTTCAGCCAAAATGCATTTGACATCAGCAGTGATAGCTATCATTCCACATCCTTGTGGAATATCTGGATATCTTGCTTGGATATCTGGAAGTTTTTTGTTGATGTTCTGCTGCGAACATTTTAAAATTAACTTTCGGTGTTGCACTGCAAACCAAAAAGTCAGCCATTAGAAACCACCAGCCTCCTGGAAGGAGAAAGATGAGACTCTTTACTACTGTAAAGAGTTATACCCACAGGGTCAGTTCTAGTCTGTCCTATAGAGCCACTAGGATTCAGAATGGCTGTGTGTGTGTATAATATTTTAGCTGTATGTAATATAAATTGTACTGCTTGTTAATTTCTGTATTTGGTGGGATCACCTTTCTTTGGAATAGGTATGTACATGGAGCTCTTCCAAGTGATTGACAAGGTATGTCTTCCAAATTTCCCAGCACACACTAGTGAATATTTCTAATGTTGCGTTCATTTGTCGAAATCTCTCAATTGGTGTTTTATTAATTCCTGTTTTTCACCAGTATTTTCAGAACAACTTGAATTTCTTCCTTAATTCTACAGGATATTGAAATTGCTACACATCCATCAATTCTTTTTGGCACAGTAATTCCACATTCCTCCTACCTTTTTTTATGCTTTCTTTCTGAATTGTTCATTTTTTGCCAATAAATCCTTTAATATTACAACTAATGGTGTGGATATTTTTCTTCAGGGTTTTTTTTTCCACTTGAACAATGTCAAGCATGATTTTCTTTTTGAATTTCTAACTATAATTTTTCAGAGTTATTAAAATATTTTATTTTGTCTTTTTAATAATCATTTTATTGGGAGCTCTTACAGATATTATAATAATCCATAATTTAGTTAGATGAAGCACAATTTTACAATCACTACCATCAGTTCCAAAACATTTTCATTTCTTTTTAAACACTTTGATATCAGCTTCCCCTTTATCCCTGCCCTCCCCACCCTATCCCCCAGGAGCCCTTATTATATTATATATTATTGCCACGTCTTACACTGTCCAATGTATCCATTCACCTGCAATTCAGTTACTTGTTCCCCTCATGTGAGCTTACAGTCATCATTGCTATCAGGTCCCCCTTCCCACTGCCCCCATTTTCCTGTACCCTCAGGGAATCATTGCTTCTGTTACTGTTTCTGAAGTGTTATCTATCTTGGCTTTCACCCATCAAATGATCTTAATTATACAAATGAACATATACATGTCTAACAAGATTGATGAGGTAAAACATCTTCTAGTTCTTTAATATTTCCATCCCTCACTATCATGGTTCTTGTTTTAACTCATCCACCTAAACCATAATAGTAAGGGGAGGAAATATTAAAGAAATAGAGGATCTTTAATGTGCTTTATCAGTGCTATACAACTCCCTAGAAATATCATCCCCTTTGTGAGGCTCTTCTGTGAGGAACTGTCCATGTAATGGAATGTCCAATTATCTTACAGGTGGGTTTTTGGGTCTCCACTCTGTTCACACTCCTTTGCATCAACTTGATTGCTTGCTTTTGAACGTCTGATACCTATCATCATAGATACCTCAAGATCACACAGGCTGGTGTGCTTCCTCCATGTGGGCTTTGTTGATCCCCTGCTAGATAGCTGATTGTTTAACTTCAAGCCTTTAAGACCCCAGATGCTATAGCCAGGCACCATCAGCTTTCTTCATATTTGCTAATGCACCCATTTTGTCTTGAGCAATCATGTCAGGAAGGTAAGTAGCATATCGGGAAGGTAAGTAGCATATCATGCCACATTATTAGAGCAAACTATTCTGGTACTGAGATAAGATTTAAATAGAAGCCCTAAGTTCATCTGCTTCCTTGTTGTATTTAAATACATATACATACATAAGGCCAACCCTTGAGGGTGATGTTCCTGCTCAGAGCAGAGATGACTACAGGGCTGGTCTCAGCTTGAGACATGATGTCCCCTCCTTAGATGATAGTGCTACAGAGGACAGCACTGAAGATATAGTTTAGGGAGAGCTGCTGGCATGAGCCACATGGGGGCAAAACAAGAAGACCGTGCAACAGACCAGTAATGGGAGCAAAACCATGAAATCCCTGAGGAATCCTGATTGTAGACTTTTGACTTGGGTGACAGCACTTGGCACCTTATCTGAACTGGTTGTGTTTACTCACAAGGGGGACACACCAAAAGTCCAAAGGTGTACTGAGGTGGCGGTGGGGGCTGGCGGTCACTAGACTTGACGGAAGAGCAATGTGGACTTGCTGAAGGTGTGCCTCTCAGTCACTAACGCTGAGGAATAAAAGAGTATAAGTGCTGTTAAGTAAGTGGGTCCCAGGATCTGGAACTCTGAAAGAAAAGGTGATTGGACTAATGGATTATAACAGGTCCTGCTTGTTATTTAACAGAGAGATAGATACCCATCTACTCTAGGCCAGGATAACAGCTAGGCTTGGACTATTTGTACAGTCTTTCTGTCTTTTTTCTTTTTCTGTGGGTGTCGATCTATCTACGATAGGCAGGACAAGCAGTCCCAAGGAGACAGTGAAGGGACTGACAGTTCCGAGGGGGTGGGTAATGAGAGCAGAGGAGGCTGAGGTGAAGTGAGCGCTGAGCCAATAATGACAGGGACAGGGGACTAGCAAGGGTTCTGAAATTGACAGCATTCCTGGTCATGTTTAATCAATTGAAATGCGTCTGAGAGGAATTACTGAGAGGTGAATGATGGGTAAACATGATAGTGGGGCAGGAGGAAAGAACAAGACTGTAAAAATTATATATAGGTATAAATATAGATATCTATATATGTAAATATAAATATAAATATATATTTGTCTATTTTGTCCTTTTGAGCTATCATTTAAAATATTCTTCATGTCTCATTTGTTCTTTTTAATATAGTTCCTTTCTATGCAAGAGCAATTTTCAGAGTCTGTTCTGCCAACTATTTTGGGTTTTGCTTTTCCCTCCAGTGTTTCTAATTACCTTTTGCTTTCTTCATACATAATATCCTTGACGTCATCCCCCCCAACTCATCAGGTCTTTGGTAATTAGTGTTCAATATGTCACATCTTTTCTTTAGGTTGGATAATTCCAGGTCATAATTTGTTTTAATGTTCTTTAGCTCCAGCTTGACCTTGCATCTGAGCAGTTTATGATCTGTTCTGGAGGCACCTACTGGCCTCGTTGTGATCGATGATACTGAGCCATTCCGTAGTCTGTTTCTACTTACGCAGTCAATTTGAGTTAGATGTATTTCAAATGGCAATGTTCTTAGATGTATTGCAAATGGTTGTCAGTTGTGTTGTTGAAAAAATATAAATAATTGATGATCTTGAAAAATTTCAATCTTGAAGTTTCTGACATGGTTTCTAAACCAAGCTCATATTTCCAAACTACCAACCTTTCTTTCTTTTCAGTCACTTACCAGTAATTATCAATATATCTTAATAGTACACATGATCAATTTAAAACTGCAAAAGTTAGTAAAACATCTTCAGTTTATTTAGTTCTCACCATATTTGTGGTGGTTACATAATCTGGTGTCAATATGAGGACTAAGAGTGTAGGGGTGGAGTTTAGCTTGCCAACCCAGGTATACCCAATGAGGCCTCTGTGTGGGCATGGCCTTTTCCTGAGGATTCTGGGAACTCCTGTATTACTCCCTGGAAGATGGAGACACTCTCTCTTGGCTCACTCCCTTGGAGACTCTCTACTGATAAGGTTCACTACCTGCAAGGCATTTCTGATGAGAAGCCACATGAAGCTACCGTGATGCAGCCAGAACCTGGGAGCGGGGACACGTCACATGGAGACACCTTCAAGTGCTGAGAGGCTTACAAAGCACTGGATCTGCAAGACTTCCACCCACTGGCCTGTGGTCTTCCTGCATTTGGTGTCATTGCACGTGTTTGGTGAGTCTGAAGAGGACTTTATAGATTGGTAT
>NW_022103900.1:43874638-43876700 GCF_000313985.2 Echinops telfairi
TGTAATTAAGGTCAATTCTCCTTTGAGGGTGTAACTCTTCCCCATTCTTATGTTGTGAGTCGGTTACTCTCAGGACCCCTGTGGCATAATGCTTGCGAGTTGGGCAGCAAACCACAAGGTCAGCAGCCGGAAACCACCAGTTGCTCTTCAGAAGACAGATGAGGCTGTCTACTCCTGTAAACGGTCTTGGAATCCAACAGAAGCATTTTCAGTCTGTCCCATAGAGTCCCCATGAATCAAAACTGAATTGATGGAAGTGAGTTTGGTTTTTGGTTATCATTCTGAGGAGCTAATTTTTCAGCATTATATAGCTGGGTCATTACCAGTCACCCCCGACTCAATGGCAACGAGTTTGTTTGTTTGTTTGTTTGTTTTATAAGGTGATATGCCGCCATTCAAACCATTTTCACAGACTAATTTTTCCAGAAGTAGATGTCTGGATCCTTTTCTCTATACTATATTAGTTTCAAAATGCTGTTGAAATGTTTCCACTGTAGGTGACCCTACTTGTGTTTTAAAAACAGGTGGCATGTTTTCCTATGTCACAGGAGCAAGCAAATTAACACAGTATGAAAAATTTAGAAGTGAATCATGGAAATGGGTATTCCTGGGTGCTAAAATAATTCTAAACAGACAGAAGAAAATACAGACAAAGACAATGAAAAATGCAAGGTGGTGAACTATTTTTGAAAACACATTAATGATTTCTGAGTCAAATGCATATGAACTTTCTGGTTTCAGGTCAAGGTGATGGTGCTTCAAGTGTTGAAATGTATATACTAGTCTCTGCACTCAAAAGGGAAGTTGATTGATCTCTGATCACACAATTTAACTCATTGCCAGAGTTTCTAGTGACACAGGGATTAAGCTTTTGGCTGCTAAGTAAAAGGTCAGCAATTCTAACCCACTACCTGCTTCATGAGAGAAAGATGTGTCAGACTGCTGCCTTGAAAATGTACTGCATTGGAAATCCCCTGAGACAGTTATACTGCACACTATGGGGTATACAATTCGAGACTGATTCAAGCAATGAGTTTTAGAGTTCTTGGAAAATTAAAGGTTGCATTGAGAAGAGATCTCTGTTTACTCTGAAGATTATGTCCTAACCTCGTTTTCTCTCCCGTTGAATTCTAAGTCAACCTCAGTTGCCTTTGAGCCATATCCCATGTCTGGCTGTGTGGCAGAGTAGAACTGTGCTCACTGGGTTCTTTTAGAAACATTTGGTGAAAATACAGATAACACATCCTCTGTCCTGGCCACATTTTTCACAGGTACAATCCAGTGATTAAACCCATCAGTGATGTTGTATAACCATCACCAATGTCCACTGGTAAATCTTTCATTTGACTTTTTCAGAAGTAGATCACTAGGACTTTATTCCTTTTAGTTAGCGTCTAGCACATTAACCGTTTTCTATTGTCCATTGCTTAACAATTTAGAGATGGCCTGACTTTAATTATTTAATCCATTGCTGTTGGCTGCAGCATTGTTATCCAAATGGAACAAAAACTGGTCTGTATGAAAACTAATGTAAAAGAAAAGTGGTTTATGCCTTTGCAGACGAGAACATGGCAGTTCTGCAGCAACCCATCGTCATCAAGCGAAGAATGTTTAGGTCTCAATTTTCCAACATGTCATGGCAAAGTTTGATTGTTATGCATTATCTCAAATAATTGCCGAACTCTTCAATTTACTGTCCACCTCTAGTTATGACTATAATGTCAAAGTCTGGTAAAAATGATTTCATCTGAGACTTTGCTGAGACACAGTCAAAGCATTACATTTTGCAGAGTGTGGGAAATGATTTTGAGTTTAATCCAGTTCTTAAAGGACAAAAGTTGGCATCACAAAAACTCCCATCACCACTGGCACTAATTAGTTTCCATGCTGACAGCCAAAGGAGATAGCACCAGGACTCAATATGAAATTGAGATGGTGTGAAGTGCTCTTGCCCTAGGAGTTTCTATCTCTTGCTCACAGCGGAGTTATTTTCTCTCAGAATCTAAGGATATATTTTTATTAGTCATTCTGTTTGTCTAAACAATTACAGTATTTATTTTCT
>NW_022103900.1:43877075-43885780 GCF_000313985.2 Echinops telfairi
CTTATCAGCTTTATTAGTTAACCCTTGTAATGTGTCCATGAAGGAGACAAATGGCAAGCATTAGTGTGACACACATTAGTGTACTCCTCTGAGGGATGCCAGCAAAGAAGTTCATGGAGGTTAAATGATTGCTATAGGATTGCCCATCAAGTCTTAAGGGAAAAAAAAATGTCTCCATTACCTAACTTCTCACCCATAGCAGGGATAAGGGTAACACTAGGGTACAGCAGCCCACAAGAATCTAACGTGTAGTTCCCTTTAAACTGAGAGTTCTGTGATGCATTTTGTTAACATACTGAAAATCTATCCATTGAGCAACTATATTAGATATATATTTCTTTGTCACTTCCCCATTTAAGATGGGATCATCTTAAAAGGCTGTGACATAAATTGTTGTGGAAAAGATCGATTAGTTTAAAAGCTTTTTCCTTTTAACAGATCAGATAGTCATTATATTTCACCCTTTTGCATGTGATTTTCATTGAATCATTTTAATCATTTATTCATGTGGGGGAAAAAAATTCACCAAATCAGGATGTACTACAAATCTATGTTTCAGCCCTGGTCTTTCTTGCTAATCTTTGGGTTTAAAATTCTGGGAATTGGAAAAAAGTGGCCTACTCAGGAATACATTTCTTCAGAAGCAGAATTTTTAAAAACCTATTCAGCTATCTTCACAGGGCACACTTATCATCTCATTTATAATCCTTTCTCCCATTTAAAAAAGGCTATTAACCAAAACTAGATCTTTTAGAGTCGAGCTGTATCCAAGTCACAGTGACCTTATAGAAAAGAATACAATGACCCAACAGAGGTCCCAAAGCAGACTGTCCCGGTCCCTCCTTAGAATAGTTGGTGACCTTTCTGTTCGTAGTCAGGCACTTAACCATTGTACCACCAAGGGTTTCTCTAAAAACTGAGCAAGTAGTTAAATACTAAAGGGTGATTTGCTTTAAAACTAAAGCTAAAAAGAAAGGTATTCTGGTGCATCTAAGTATAAGAACCATAAATAATTCATTTTTGATAAGTCAATATTTTTATATAAGTTGTTCTCTTCTATTTTTACCCCTTTGTGTTTTTTTACATCTGAGTGGACATTTGCTTGACAATGAATACATAAAGAAATATTTAGGGTAAAACTCAGACTATCCTATAATCTTTTTTTTTTTATAAGAGAGATGACAAACTGTGGGGAAAGAAAGCTGAAAGCAGTTTGCCAAAGTAAAATGCACAGAATATAAATTACTGTTCTCTCTTGATCCCAAACATGAAAACTCTAGTATGTTTAAATAGTAGAAGGGAATCAAGAAATAAGTACTGGCATTTGTGGGTGGTTTTTTTTTTTGCATTTTACAATGTACTCTTGAGAAATAAATGTTATATATTACCAGACTATAAATCCCAGAGAATCTGAGATTTATTGAAATCCCAGGGACGTAATTTAGGTCTATCATAGATCCCGTAATCAAGATATGAACTTTTTGATAGCATGTCCAAAGAATTCTCCTTATAATTCTTTCAGTAGTCTAGATAATACATTTTAAAAATATTGTATTGTAGTTCTATGTAGCAAATTAACAAATATAGTAGGAAGGATATGACGTAATAGTCATTGTGTTTAAAATAAAATAGAAAGCCATGATAGAACAAAAGCCAATACAAATCTTAATAAACAACTCTGTATTAGCCTGAAAAATATCTACCATTTTCAGTAGCTTGTTAAGGATTGTTACCCTTTGCTGTGCAATTAACCAAGTGACTGGTTTCCTGATGGAAATTGATCCAAAAATGTTTCATGTGCTTATTACACACAAGCTGAAACATACTCTCAATAATTTCAGAAAACAGCTCATTCTAAACCACGTATTTTAGTGTAAATCCAGAATCTGATTGAGGTGTTATAATCAGTCTAAAACATTGACGGTCAGGCCAGATCTCCTGAGTGAGCTATTGCTCTTCTGTTGGGTCCTCTTCAGAGGGACGCTGCAGGACAGAGAAGAGCCGACCCTCCCAGCTTCCTTGGATGCAATTTAAAGGAAGCCAATCACCAAGTCTTTCCCCCCATCGAGCACCTGGTGGATTTACACCGCCAACCTTTGTGGAATGTGCAAGCCGTTATTGAAAGTTCAGTGTGCACCCAAAAGAATCATTCCATGATGGTCACATTCTGTCCATCTGATGAAACTGTGCTTCGTGGGACCTATATCTTCAAGGGTTACCTGGTGCCGACAGAATCAAGTTTAATCCTACTTCTGTGACATTCAAGACGATTCCAGGTGTGCTTCCAGGTTTACTGTATTTCCTTTTTCTCCAGCCCTCTCCTAACTACTCACCTTCATTATTCTTTTAAATTGGCCTCTTGCCACTTACTCAATTTGTTTTGTTCTCCCGTAACTTATGTCTAAAGACTCTTGACTCATTTTACTGTCCATTCAGAAGCTATTCATTTGCTGTGTCCCATCCACCCAGAGCCTCTCCAAACTTCCCTCTGTATGTTCCGCTGTGTGGCACGAGCTTACAGTATATGTAATGATAATTTTATATTTAAAGTCCAGTGACATTTTGCCATTGCATTAGGCATTTTAAAACATCTGTCATCATTTCAAACTCACTTGTATTTTTTAAGTGAACCAATATAATCTAACATAATATTTTCTAGCAACCACTAAATATTAGGACCAGGCACCAGTTAAGCTCTTTAAATACCCCTGCTCATTTACAACAACCACCCAGAAGTGATCACTGAGCACACTGAGCATGAGAATGGTTGTTACATCTTAAGTAGCATAATAAAGAGATAATTGGCAAAGTAACAATTTAACACTAGGCATTTCTGACTTTTGGAATCAAGTTTATATTACTGCATAACCATTATCAGGGATTGCAATTGAAGCTAGAAATTATGAACTAGCATTATTTTCATCTGCAGTTCTTAAACAGAAAAAAAGATATAGTGAAAAACTAGGAAGATCCAAATAAAGTCGGTAGTTTAGTTAATAATAATGTGCCAACTTTAATTTTTTTATATATGCACCTTTGCTATATAAGATGTTAATATTAGTGGAAACAGGTTGAAGGGATATAGGATATTTCTGTATTATTTTGTAACTTTCCTCTAAATTTAAACTTATTCTAAAATTAAAAAAAAATTATTTATCTCATCTCATAATTGATATTGTAATTTTAGTAGCTTGATTATGTAATTTTATAGTCTCCCATGGCCTCTTAGTGGTAGTCACCTAATCCAGAGTCAATTTAAGGATTAAGAGTGTAGGAGTGGAGTCTAGGCTGTCAATCTGGAGATAGCCAATGAAACTTCTGTGGGCATCGCCTTCTCCTGAGAATTCTGGGGAATCTGATACTTCCTCATTGGAGGCAGGAGACACCTCTCTCTCTGCCACTCCCTGGGAGACATTGCAGAAGACAAGCCACAAGGATGCAACCAGACCTCTGAAGCCAGAGAAGCCACAGAGAGACCCCTGCCAGCAGAGATGCTTACAACACCACTGGACCCAAAGACTTTCTACCTACTGGCTTGGGGTCATCCTCCCTTTGGCTTCACCGCATGTGTTTCATGAGTCTGAAGAGGACTTTATAGATTGGTATCGAACATATGGGCTAGTATCAGACTTATGGGCTTGGACTGGACTGGGTTGGGATGCTTTCTTAATGTACAATTGCTCCTGTATCTAAACCTCTTCCTTCTACACATATGTGTGTCCATGGATTTGTTTCTCTAGTGTACCCAGGCTGACACACTCTTGATAGTGTGTGTACCCATTTATTGGACTTGTCCTGTTACTCATATTGTTTCTGTGGATTTAAATGTGTGTATATGTACTTGGCTTCATTTCTTTCCAGATTGTCAATGACCTGATGGAAAATACTTTGTTTAACTAACAATTGTTCTGTTCCCCCCACAAATTTTGCTAGAGACTCTACACAAAATGGTAGTGCAGATACAATTTGTTGCATTAATTTTAGTTAAGGTGGATAATTTTTTAGAATTGTGATACATTTGCATACATTCATCAGATTTCCCACAGCTTGCACAATCTCCAGAGGTATATTATGGCAAAGTGGCCAGTACCATTTACAGTTAGTTTATGGCTATCAAACCAAAGAACGAAGTGGTCCCCAAACTGATGCTTGGACACTGTTTAAAATTCCACCTTTTCTCGTGAAGTTAGGGGCTGTAGAGAATTAAATGCACATGATAGAATATTCATTATCTAAGAAATATATATTTTGAATTGGAAAAAAAGGGGGTTCTTTCTTTCCAAATATTAAACCACACTCTGATGCTTTTGTTGTTGGTCAATATTCTTTCTTGAGCATGCATTCAATCCTATGCTACAGGCATTACAAAACTACTGCATTTCCCTTCGCCTGAATGAAAATAAATAAATGATAAAATAATGCCATATCCATCTCTCTGGTTGTCAATGTCCATCCGATAATGATCCCACTTAAGACATCAGGGTAAAATGTGTGGTTTCATAAAGGCCCAGACATTTCCCAGTCCTTTCTGCACATGCAATGCCAGCAGCAGCATGCCCGTCGCTGTGCCTGCCTTGGTGTCAATGGGTCACAAAAGTAGTAATGGACGCTGGAAAATCTGCTCCTCTACCACAAGAGCTCCTCTCCTCCCAAGCTTGAAGGGAGTTTTCAAAATTAACCCTGGAACAATAGTGTGCCTTGCCTCACGGGTGGGTGTAATGACTCAGTGGCGGTTGAATTAGAATTCTTCTTTGCCCTTGATACCTCAGAGTACTGCTCAGCCCACTGAGTTAATGGGATATTGCAATGGCATATTACAGTGTCCTAATTTCTGAACCCTTTCATACTTAAGAACAGAGTGGCATGGCACTTTAAGCCATCAAGCAGGACAGATTTCTCCACTCGTGCCTAGAGAATGGGAATAAATGTGCAAATCTATACAATTGTGCTTCCCTCCCCATCTATCTTGTCAAAATGAAATCGACATGGGAATCAAGTCAAATGTGCTTCAGCAGATTAGAGAGAAATAAAGTATATTTTTACTCTTGAGTCACAAAGAGCAACTCTCCTTCCCTGCTGTGCCAATTTGTCTTGGCCTAGTGGTTCTGAAGGTGAAACTTTGAAGGTCCTACAAATGAGAAGCCATACTGCACAGGGTGGAATAAAAACAAGAAACAGCAATTATAAAAGAAAAAAAGGTACCATAGAATATACTGTATGATGCTTTTTGAACTTAAAAAGTTAGTGTTGTCTTGAACACGATTAGAAATAATTGCAAAAAATAGGCTTGGTATATTTTCTACAAAATCAAGAAAGCTATCTGGGCACTTTTGATGATTTTCCTGAGCCTTTCACTTTCATCTGTCTGCTTCTCCGTGGTAGCAAGTCATCCTGTACATTTTTGTGAATGAGTGAATGTGTGTTAGGGCATGTCAGGCAGAGGGATGCAAAGGTGGAATGGGGTGGCGGGTGCAGGGGGGAGGCCCATGAAAGAAAAAGAAAGAGGTAACTGATGGCTAAAATTTGAACTATAAGATGAATCATTCAAGGTCAGTATCCAAAGCCAAATGTGATTCGTTGTATAAACCTCTCATTCATCACATACATTTGCTTTCTCTACTAATACTATGATATTCCCGTGGAACACCCATGCCACCATGATAATTCACTCACACAGCACAGAGCCTTATTTTTCCTCAAAGGCAAGACATACTGCCTTTATTTCCAAACTGAGATGTAATTTTTTAAAGGAGATGTTGGCATATTCAGAGGAAAGGTGGCTGATTTTTCAGTTAGATTTTACTTTTGTGAGATGACTTTTCAAAATCCATCAATGAAGACCTGAAATAAAATAACTCATCATGCCCATCGGGGACTCACCGGCAAGTCTGGTATTCAGGAAAATATCATTAGTGTGCACTGCACTGCCCAGGCAAAGTGTTAGCAGACAGCGAACAGGAAAAACGGAAACCCAGGTGACTGCCAGGAAATTGATGGAGCGTAACTGTGCTTTGTCCCGAATCCTGGAGGCATCTGGAGAACTTCAGAAATTCATTGTTGGACACAGATTTATACCAGAACTTACACATAGACAGACATCCGTGATGTTTGGGGCTGCGAGCCACCAAGTTGGCAGTTCAAACCCACTCACTGCTCCACAGAGCAAGATGAGGCTGCTCCCATAAAAAGTTAGTCTTCACAGCCCTACGGAGGGTCACTCCACGTCCACACCCACTATACAGCAGTGGCACTTTGCTTGCTTGTTTGTGTTGTTATTTAATTTATATATTTCCGTGGCGACCCTCGAGCTGAATCTTTTTGCTCCCTCGTTATGTTCCGTGGGCCATTTCAGTGATTATTTCTTTCCGTTGCAATCTCTATCTGTTTAGATGCTTGTTCTTGCGTGTTTTTCCTTATTTCCGCTCTTTTTGTCGATGTGTTCCCATCGGTTTTTACTGATACTTAATGCTGCAGTGTAATATTGTTCAATGTGTTCCCATGAGTCACTCGTCCTGAGATGGGCACGCCCCTTGGCATGTCCATGGGGGTGGTTTATCGGGTCTCCTTGGCTTTTGTGGTGGCTGCGGAGGCCCTGCACTTTCTCAGCTCTCTCCAGAATTGGGGGTGTTGCTCCAAATGGCTTTCTGTAAACAACAACAACAACAAAATGTAGGCAGGCAAAACCCTTAGGCTTTGTTTGCCATCTCTCGTCACACTGTGTGTTATAGCATCTCCCCACTCCTGGATCAATGTTGTTCAATGTACTAAAGGTCGTTTTTCAAGTTCCAACTTTCAATGGCTCTAAAGCATAGCAGAGGGCATCCTGGGGCCGGTCAGTCGTGTCACAGGCACGCCCACCCAGGCAAGAAATCACAATATCTTGTTATCACGGATCAAGTTACTGCTCTCTCCCCTTCTCTGCTTCAGCAGCCACATTTGCTGGTGGAAAACCGGTGCCCAGTGGGTGCCCCCTTGGGGCGAGGGATTGCTTTCCCGTTGTTTTGCAGGAGACTTTTCCCCATGCTCTATGGGGGCTGGCTCTCCAGGGAAACGCTCAAGTAGGATTTTCTTCATCTTCGGGGAAGAGTGTATGTGCCAGAAGAACCTGGTAGCGACAGGTCTTCCTGGTTTCAGAGCCCTGCGGCCCTGCTGCGGGTTGGGGAGCAGTCTCAGCCGAGGTGGTCCTTCTCTTGGCTCCATTAGAGAAAACCTCCTGTCGGAGTTCATGTGAACTCGGCAACCAGGGGAGGGGTCGTCTGAACTATCTCCCAGGGAATCCAGGCTTGTTGCTCTCAGAGCCCCCGCAGCAGTGTTCTGGCTGCGAGTGGAGCCTCCACTCCAGATTCCTGCAGCACAAGGCAGTTTTAGTCAGTACTCCTCAGCAGAAAAATCTGAACCCCCTCGGCCCCCGCCCCCCGGAGGTCTGTCCTGTTGGCTCCAGACGCCTGAACTGTGGGGTGCACGGGGAGGCAGACGAAGGTCTGCGTGTGGCAGTGGACTCCACTGCAGGAACTCTCTGTAGGGGTTCGCAGCAGCTGGGCCACTAGCATTACCAGGTGGGGGAAGAGGTGGCATGCTCAGATGAGGTCCCCGTGGAGGTCTGTGTACTTGCTGTCAGAGGTTGTCCCACGGGTGGATGGTTAGCTGGAAGTGCAGTCTCCACTCAAGATGCCTGCTTCAGAGCACACAGCGGCTCAGGCAGCCGCCCTCTGTGCCAGTAGGAAATGAGGGCAAATGAACTCAAACTGAGCTCGAGAGAGAATTTTTTCTGTTTCTTTCAGAGGCCCGAGCTAAGGGGTAGGCATGTAGTTGGGTCAAGCGCCTGGCTAGCGGAGCAGACTCCATTGTGGGGGGTGGGGGTCTCCTGTAATAAGTCACCGCAGGTCTGTAGGTGACAGTGTATGGGAACAGAGGGTGGGGAATCACACTGCTGGGTCTGCCTTTTGCTATCAGCGCTTGCCCCAGCATATTGACTATGTTTGGGTGTAACTTCCACTCAAGATGCTTGTTTTCTAGCACACGGCAGCCCCAGTTAGCTGTCTATAGCACTGACGAAAGAACAGGTCAATCTGGCTGACATCTCAGGAGGTTGGCCCTTTGGTCTCTGAGGCCCGACCTATGGGTGCAAAGGGAGGTGGTGACAGCGCTAACTTCCAGGGCAGATTCTCCTGCCGGGTCTTGTGCAGCAGGTCACAGCAGCTTTGCAGCCAACAGAGTCTGCCTATTGGAGGTGCTGACACATTTCAAGCAGGCCTCCAGGGAGGTTTGCCTAGCTGACTGTAGAGCAGAAGTGTCCGGTCCTGTCTCTGCAGGCAAGCCTGTGGTGGCGAGGAAAGCAGGGGCTTTGCTCCGGCCATTCCTCAGTCCCTAACAGCTGGTGGGCTGCACGAGGGGAGACCGGCAGGGCTGATGGGAGTATTGATTTTCCTACTATGTACAACTCATTGCTTTGTTGATTCTTACCTGTCAGCAGCTTCTTGGCACTGTCCTCTGCTCGCCAATTCAAATCTCTCACAGCTGAGCACCGTTTTTTGCTGTCTTATTTCTTGTATTAGTGGGGAGTGATCACAACACTGGTCTGTTTATGCCGCCATCTTTACAGAATCACTCGGCTATCCAGGATTTCAGTGAGTGCCACACAGGGGGAAAGACCTTGGGAAAATGATTGGGCCTAAACTACGTCCCCCGTCCCCCCCCCAGGAACA
>NW_022103900.1:43886826-43887998 GCF_000313985.2 Echinops telfairi
CATGTGTGTAAATACTACTGCCTAAATTTGTCTATGAAAAGCAGGAAACTCAATGGGTCACATTGAGGTTTTAGTACCCCTGTGGAAGGCCTTTCCTTCAGGGAGGCCAGGGAAATGAATGAAATGAAATGAAATGAAAAAAATGAAAGCCAATTCATTTCACTATCTATGAAGCGGCCTGTTTGTTGCAAACCCCAACACCTTTACCAATGGTCTTGAAGTTGATTCTGACTCCTGAAAACCCTTGCAAATCAGAGTAGAACTGAGAATCCATTAGATTTTCAGTGGCTTGTTTCTAAGAAGCAGATTGCTAAATCCTTCTTCCAGATTGCATCAGGGTGGGCTTGCTGCTCCAGCCAAAAACCTCCACTATTGCACCATCCAATGCTGTAAAAGAAGTGTACAAACCAAGCTGTCTCCATGTAAGATAATTCTTAATATTTATGATGATAGTAATATAAACACATCTAGACCTTACATATTGGCATGGTTGGAGTCCAAAGACCAAGTTGTGAAATACTAAAGTGAAGGATGGTTACAGCAGATCACAAAGTAGAGTATGACTGCATCATTGCATAACTACCAAATCATACCATTACCTTATGATTAAATCACTGAGAATCATAGTCACATTTAACTTGAATCATCACACCTAGCAAGACTCCCATCTGGCCCCTTGGTGTTTATATCTGCCAGACACGAATCATTAACTCAAAAATTAGTCACATAGTAGATTTTGTATTACTGTCATAAATCAGAAATGTCAGATAACAAGAGAGTCAAAATAAGTGAGAAGTATGTATATGTCTATTTTTCAGATACATTTTTACATCGACTGAAGGTGAATCAGGAACGCATGGCTCAAATACAGTGATATGAATCCATTCATAATTCCAGAGGCACAGAGTCTGCTGAGCCTTGGAGCAGAAGTTAAAACTGATGGGGTTGGGTTGATTGGGCAAGACATAACCCTCTCTTTATTTAAACCAGATTTATGTCAGAATTTCAAGTTAAGTCCGATTGATTAAAAGATATGCAATTTAGAAGATTTGGTGCATTCCACATTGGGTAACCAACTGTCCCAGTTTGCTTAGAATTGAGGGGTTTGCCAGGACATAAGAATTTCAGTGTAAAAGGAATAAAGTCCCAGACAAATTTGGATGAGTTGGTTA
>NW_022103900.1:43888119-43891046 GCF_000313985.2 Echinops telfairi
AGCTCTGGTGATTAAATTTACATTAGAAGGTTTCTTTCCTTCTTTTCACTTGAGGAAAGGCTTTCAAACTTTTTGGTCACCACCTACAACCCTTCTTCACCAAACACTGATACTAACATTCCATAGAGAAACAAACATTTCATTTGTTGCTGGATTTTAGTGCCTGAAGGGCAGGCAAGAGTTACTGAAGTTCAGTAACATATGTTTTCATTCCTGGAATTGGTCCCTCTCCTCACTCCTATACTCATGCTACGGCCTAAGGCTGTGGTTTTCAGAGGGTAGTGAACCCAAATATCATCAAATTGACCTTGACAAGTTCATGACACATCACAGGGATCGAAACAAGTCAGGTCCAGGCAAGTACTACCCATCTTTCTTAACAAGCACTGTGAACACAGGTGATTCTCCAGTAGCACTGTGGACACTAGCTACAGGACCATAGTCCTGAGCTCTCCCACAAATGACACATTGGCATTTATTTATTCTCTGCTGTTCATGTATTCATCCAAATATGCCAAAAATATGTGAGTGATACTGGTATTGCAGGTCTTGCCTTGATAACACATCGTTGCAAGAAGCATAAGTATTTGTAATATGTTTGGCATTCTTTGTAAGATTTCATTTAGGAGATCAACACAAGACTTGAAGTGGATTAACTTAAGGACTAAATAACCATGGAGAAGTGTGTGTAAAAAGTGACACCATGGTTTTGCTACATGTAAGCATCACCGTGCTGTGGAAGAGAGCAAGACAGGGGATTGAAATAAACTATAAAGAGGTTGTTGGAACAATCCAGATAAAACACATTAAGTTAAAATACTGAGAGGTCAGGTTGTAGATGAAAGAGAAGGGGAATAAAAGAAACAACCATTACAACAAAAATTGAATAGAAAGATCGCGGAACAAAAGAAAAATATGGTCTTTTGAAGGATTACTATTAGTTTTTCTGGTTTAGGAAGCTGAGACTATAGCAGTGCCATTCAGTGTATTACAAATTAAGGAAGGCAGAGGGATATTTTTGAGGGATAGCTGAACTTAAGTTTACAGGAGTTAGCTAGATTTGAGCAGGACATAAAACAACTAATTGAAAGATAATGTTTAAAGATTAATGTACATGCCTAAGGCAGAAAGGACCAATATGAATTAGAAATGGACAAGTTCGAATATGATCAATATGAAGCCACAGAATTGAACAAAGCAACATGAGTATAGAGGAACATAGAAGGAGAAGAATAAAAATAATGAATAATATGCTGGATGAAATAAAAAAAAATATTGAAGTACATGGAAACTGTAGAGAAAGAAGTTATAGCAATTTCAAATTCCCAAAACCTTAAAAAAATCTAGTTATTGTAGTTATTTGCATGACTCATTGATGACTCACCCAAACTAAGCAGCAGCAGTCAAGCAAATTGTATAACCTGATTCATGGTGGTTTGTAGATTTTAATTTTCATATTAAATAGAAATATCTACAGCATGTACTGCAGAAATATTAATTTGAATATGAGAAGCTGCATCAGAATCCTTGAGGAATGTTATGGAATATATATTGTCTTCTGAGATTCAAAGGGTTGAAACACAGCTGGGACCAATTGTTTTCATAAAAGAGATTTTTGGATTTGTAGTAGTAGATTTTGAAGAATTTGCATATATTTTTTAATCACTGTACTTGTGTTACTCTCGAGACTGTTAAATATTAATTATCATGTCAAACCTATGAGGGTTATATTCCTAGAATGTTTATTAAAGAAAAATAAAACCAGCTCCATGAACGTCGGCCCCGTCTACGCGGAGACTAGATTGTTACCCGGTGCCCGGCTACCACACACTGCAGCTCCACACACACCCTAGACTGTTACCCGGTGCCCGGCTACCACACACTACAGCTCCACACACACCCTAGACTGTTACCCGGTGCCCGGCTACCACACACTACAGCTCCACACACACCCTAGACTGTTACCCGGTGCCCGGCTACCACACACTACAGCTCCTGCTGCACAGAATGAACTTCAACCCCCTAAAACATGGTAGGCATTACAGGGCAGCCTGAGCCTATAGCTCTCTAAGACTATCAACTTGAAATATGTTTTAAACTTTAAACTCAACTCAGCCACAGAACTCCCCTTTTAGGTTGGCTTACAAAATAAACAATATTCATTGTGAGCACCACACTGTTTTAGATAATCATCCACATGAGATCTTTACCCTAAAGCAAAAATGAGAAAGTGTGTGGGGAGCAGGGAGAGGGGTAAAGAAGTTAGACTAAGGAAAACAGTACAGCTAGAAATAGAAATATTATTGAGACATTGCCAAAAATGTACCAAATGCCACTGATCCAATGACAACAATAGAGAGAGATAATAGGAGATAATATAAGCAAGAAGGATGAGCTATCATCTCACTTATTTGGACATGTTACCTAGTCCTTGGAGAAGGACTTCATGCTTGGTAGAGTCGAGGGTAAACAAACAAACGAGAGAGATTGACCAAGTGGCTGCAATCAAAAGCTTTAACCTACCGGGGATCATGAAGATCTCACAAGGCCCGATGGCATTTTGTTCAACTGTACGTGGTTCATTACGAGTGAGACTATCTAGCAGAGCATGGGGAGCAGAGTGTATCCTTTGGATGTAGACCTTTGCACTGGGTCCCTTCTAGAAGCAGAGGGAGATTGATTTCCAGATGCACGGAGCCCTCCAAAGAACATTGAATTAACAGATACTGAAAGGAGACCAAAATCTTACCGGCAGGGCTGACGGAGGAAGAAAGCCTTCCCTTAGCACTAGCTTCCTGGTTGTGGACATTTAGTGGCATAAACACTGAGGTAATAAGTTTCTGTTTGTTAAAGTCATCCTCCTGCCGTACTTGGGTTATAGAGCAGCACTGGATAGCTAAGGTAGGTACCCAGTTGAACCTCTGTGG
>NW_022103900.1:43891239-43895488 GCF_000313985.2 Echinops telfairi
GTGTGTGTGTGTGTGTGTGTGTGTGTGTGTGTGTGTGTGTGTTTCAGCAAACATAATAGTTCACTGAAAACTCTCAGGACCTTCACCAAGACAATTTAGAGATTGATGACTCTCCTTCTCCTGACATTCCTGTTCAATTAGGTAGTGGTCGGGGAGACATCTGCTTCATATTTCAGCAATGATTATGAAGGACTTCAAGGGAAATGAAGTTCCCTAATTTTACATCTTGGAAATTACTAAGCAAGTTCACTATATATACAACAGTTAGAAATTCCCTAGGGAGTTATTCATGTTATTTTAGAAAATCCACCTCTTATTATTTATTGCTTTATTTTGTTAGTTTTAACTTCCCTCTCCAACCTTCCTGTTTACCCTCTTTATATACAGCTTGACTCTGGATCAAATGTAGTAGTGGATCTCATTAAATGCTGAGCAACCCGTTTTGACAAACTCTACTTTCACACAAGTTACACAAGAGAAATACATAATATAATTTTTTATGGTTGACTGCCTTGAGAAAATTTAGCACACTAGAAGCATAATTCATTCAAGGGGAAAAAAATCTATTTAGCTGAGTTATTACCTGAGTGCAGTCCTGCAGCGGGAAATGAAGTTTGAAAGCTTCTGATACATAAGGAGTACAAATGGATTTGGGTCATCAATAACGTGACTTAAGTTCAGAATCAGATTTTGAAGGGATTTCCCTCTAACAAGTAATGCTTGTCATCATTATGCTTGTGTCTCTGGTGTGATAGCCTACATGCCACACATTTCCCATTTGTAACCTCACTAGAAACTGTTTTAAGTTAAATTGTATGTCTCTCCATTCTCCCTCAAAAACATGTGTCAGCTTATGTAGGTCAAGATTCTTAGTATGATGTAATTATACTATGTGTTGTGAATCCTGATTACTATTCTGCTAATGATGTAGGGATTAGTAACAGTTATGTTAATAAGATAGGGTACTATTCATAGATTTAAGCTGTCTCTTAAGTCAATGATCAGAAAGACTTCAGTACCACCAAGGCAGAAGAGCCAGGAGTGGAGAGAGTCCTTGGAGGTCTGGGTCCCTGCACTGTGAACCTTCCCCACCAAATGAAGGCTGAGGCCTAGATGCTTGAAGATTTTCAAGCGATGCCAAACCCCAGGAGGTTAGAAGAGAAAAAGACCTTCTCCCAGAGCCAATTTTGAGAGAAACATTCCTCTAGAGCTGGTATCCTGAATTGGCTTCGATCATCCTAAAGTGTGTGTGAATGCATTTATGTTTTTAAAAGTTATTCACTTGTGATATTTCTGTTATAGCAATATAGATAACTCAGACTGAATCATAATAGACCCATTATTACGAAGGTTATCTTTCTTGCTTACAGATGAGTTTGACGAAGCTCAGGCAGGTCAACAAACTCCTATGGATTCATATCTCTTCTGAATCCAAGCCTACTGAATTTCATAGTCAAGGGATTTTGTCCCCTGTGACTCCCATGACATACTTTCCCTCCTCCTAATTGGAAGCTTTATATTACTGTTTTTTTCTCTTTAATTGCTCAGTCTCTGTAAATCACATATTCGTAGGTCTGCACAGTGCTTGACAATGCAAGCAAGAGAATGTACTAACAGGACAACAAGGGGTAACCTGCTCCAGAGAAAAGCAATCAAAAGGTTTTCATCCCAGAAACTCAATGCAGAGAATGTTTTAATAAAGCTGTCAACGATGCAGAGTATAGAAGCCAGAATGGATTCTTATGCTAATACTCAAGCACACAAGAAGTTTTATCCCTTGCCAAATCATTTGTTTGCTGTTGTATGCAAAATGTAATTGTATCACATTGCTGTGTGAAGTGTTAAGTAAAATGTTGCTTTGCCATCTCTATTCAGACAGAGAACTTTGATTTCCTAAATCCAATATTTGCATATACTAATATAGTTATAGAGATAGCACCATATTGCACTGGCATTTTAAGAAAGTCATTTGGAAAGTAAATGAGAAATAAATATGGGGCATGTTATCTGGAATAGTTAATGATCTCTACTGATCCCTGGCCTACTCTCTTCCACCCTTGACCATTAATGCATTTGTTTCTTCCATGATAGGAATAATTATGGTATTGGTAAAAATACTGATCAGATTGTGGACTGCCAGAAGCACAAACAAATCTGTGTTTGAAAGAAGTACAGCCAGAAGGCTTCTTAGACTAGAGGGTGGCAAGACTTCATCTCACATACTTTGGACCTAAAAAGATATTATTATTGTTAAGTAAAGAGTCAGCAAAGAAGAGGGAGCCCCTCAATGAGACGGATTGACACAGTAGATGCCACCAGGTGCTCAAAGTAACGATTGTGAGGAATGTGTAGGACAGGAAAGTGGCTTTGTTCTGTTGTCCATCGGGTAGTAGTGAGGAAACATTTAACAATGGATAATAAGGATAGTTTTTGCAAGTAAAGATAGCAACCTAATTGCTTTTCTTCAGGAACCAAAAAGGGAATGCACATATGGCTAGGGATCAGAAGAAGAGAGAAATGGAGATACATCGAAATGTCAGGTATTTGGATGAATACTTATCAGTTGGCTCTCATTTCTGCCACTTTCTGTGATTCTGGAATCTTTAGACTTTATTTACTACTCAGTCCACATGGATACCTAGGGAGATATTGTCAGTAGGCCCTAAGTGTATACAAATGAGACAGTATGGAATTATAGATGGTTTTCTTCCTAATTCTGTTTTCTGGAAAATAATATCAATTTCCTATTATATTCAAATTTCCATTCTTGGTCCAACCAATGATGTGCTATTTATCACCTAGCTAATGTACTGCTTTTAGTCTACACAACTACTGCATAAGGGCCCAAAATATTTACTCATTTATTTAATCATCTTTTTCTGATGTTTTCTGTGTAATTATCTGGTTTGCCACTAATGGGAGAAATCAATGCCATCTATAAACCTCTTGAGACTAGGGATGGTATTCCAATGGTTTTGCATAAATGCTTATGAAGTTCCAGATGATATTTCTTAATAATAATTATTTTGTAATGACAGTGATCATGATGAAGATGTTAGGAAATAAAATTAAACAATATATTGATCAGAAAAAGATATAATCAATAACTAAGAATAATCATATGCACCCACATTTCATAATAATTTATATGCCTAGAAAGAAAGAAAAAAAAACACTACCATCAAATTTCTTTGGAGTAATAGTGATGCTAGCTAAGGTTTACAGTGCTTTGAAAATCTTTATGGAAACATGCAACTTCATGTTACTTCTTCAGAGGAGTGGCTGATGGATTTGAACTGTTCACCCAGGAATTAGCATTCCCACACTTACCCTAGAGCACCACCAGGATGCTTTTCATTGCCTATGGAGAACATTCTGTTGGACCGCTTCGTGAATTATCTGAAAAATTAATAGCTTCATAATATAATAGTCAAGTGAGCTAAGAACAGACATTGTTCATCTATTTTTATAGTAAGAAAAAGCCCTTTCCTGTTAGGTCTCAGGCTAACAGAGAACACAAATCTGGCACTAGAAATACATTACACAAAAATCTAAACTTGAATAAAGGACTTCTACATATGTGGCAAGAAATCCATTAGCCACTCATGAATGGGCTAATGAAACTTTAACTGAGAAGTATAGAAAGCCAACGACACATAATGCCAACTGGTTAGAAACAAAGTCATTGTGAAGGGTCTTTACTATAAAGTATATGTTATGGAAAATCAATGGATGGGATAAGATGGATATTTAGAGAAGTATTAAGAAAGGTCTCTGGGTACACTGATAGACTGAATTTTACATTCATGTGACAAGTGTTACATAGAGCGTCAAAAAAGGTAAGAGTGAGATTTGATCAAAGACAAGGCACCATTGAGGTAGAGGCTTGAAGCTGCACAGTTAATGATAAGAACAGTAGCAGAATGAATTCGAGAGCTTTCATTGTTGTTTGTTGGTGACTTGTGTTTGTTTTTTTATTCCTCATGGCCCTTAGTTTCCTTAAGTCTGCTAGGATAAATCTTATTCTCCAGTTAATTGGTTATTTCCCCACCCTACAAAAAGCCTGAATCCCTTAATTAAAGATATTCCCTTAGGAAAGAATGACTCTTCCTTTGAGGCTGTGTATCAATACTGCTTTGAGCAGTTTGTTCTTTCTTGATAATGTTCACCGGATTGGACTTCCTTTCCTTTGAAGCCACCTTCCACCCATTTTAAGAACTGAGCTGTGGCGCTTTTGTAACCACGAGAA
>NW_022103900.1:43898613-43905845 GCF_000313985.2 Echinops telfairi
TGTCCGACGTCTCCCTTCACCCACTTTTCGGTTGTCTGTCCCCCAGGGAGGAGGTCACATATAGCTCCCATTTATTTATTTAATCTGTACTGAAAGCTGTAGTTTTGATAGTCATCATCAAGTGATATATATGTATATTTGTATAATATATAATTACATCATATATAATGTAATATAGAATGTATAATATAATAATATACAGTCTGCATATTATGTTTAATATATTAGAATAATATATCATATATTGCTGTAATTTTGGTAAAATAATCTACAGGAAAATGGGTTCCTTTCAACAACTCCTACATATAATATTCAGGGGCGTTTAGCTACATCCTCCACATCGTGTCAGCTTTCTCATTATCTTTGTTCTAGTTTTTCCATTCTCACTAGCTTTGTGTCACTGTTCCCGGTTCCATATCCATACGTATTAGAGTAACTGTTGTCCATTTGAGCTCATAGAAATATTGACGTTTGTAAAATGCATTACTCAATGGTGACAGTTTTATTTTATGACCAAACATGTTTTTCAGTTAAAGGATAACTTCAGGAATATTTTCAGTTCCAGATTTAGAGACTATCTTGTGGAAACAGTGCCTAGATGCCTACAGTGTCCATTAGACCAGCGAGTTTGAATTTTTGAGAATTTAAAGTTCTGTACAGCCTTTTCTATCAGAATCCATTTGCTGTGACCCAGTTCAGAACCTTTGCTAGTGGCAGGCAGGCGCTATCCAGTTCTCATGTCAAGTTAGAGAAGGCGGGTTCATGGAGGTGATTGGTTCTGTAGTGCACTCCTCTAATGCTCAGCTTTCCTTCTTTCTCTAGTGCTACAGACTAACAGAGCCCGGTAGTTGTGTCTTAGACAATGACTCACACGCTTTTAAGACCTCGGGCACTACTTACTGAACTGGAACATATGATATAAACTTTATGAACTATATTTTGTCTATTGAATTGTTCCATGAGACTGTGTATACCCACACACCCCTAAAATACCGACCCACCACCATTGAGTCGATTACACCTCTTATCCACCCTAATAGGATTTGCAAGGCTAAATATGGAAGCAGTTAGCATCATTTTTCTTCCAGAGACTAGCTGGTTGATTTGATCTGTAGACCTGGTGGTTAACAGTCCAATGTCTAACCCACACTCTCTCTCTCTTTCTAGCGGGTTATCTCGTGGGCTCTAACCACCACCAGGTCAGGAATTCAAACCCACCAGCTGCTCCCTAGCAGAAATATGATGCTTTCTACTCTCAGAAAGATTTGCGACGTCAGAAACCCCTGCTGCTGAAGACCAAGGACTGCAGCCTTCAATATGGATTACAACTCAATGTAAAGAAGACCAAAATTCTCACAACTGAGCCATGGTAACAACATGAAAAATGGAGAAAAGATTGAAATTGTCAAGAATTTTGTCTTGTTTGGATCCTCAATGTTCATTAAATCAGCAGTCAAGAGATCAAAGAACATATTTTATTGGGTAAATCTGCTGCACAAAACCTTTTGGCAGTGTTGTAAAGCAAGGATGTTACTTTGAGGGTGTGCCTGACCTTAGCCATAATATTTCCCATATGCACGTGAATGCTGACATTGACTAAGAAAGACCAATGAAGACTTGATGCACTTGAATTGTGGTGTTGGCAAAAAATATTGAAATTACCGTGGACTGCCAGAAGAACTAACAGATCTGTCTTGGAAGAAGTACCGTCAGAATGTTCCTTAGAGGCTGGATGGTAAAGCATTGTCTCACATAACTTGGACATGTTGTCAGAAGAGATCAATTGCTGGAAAAAGATATTTTTTCTTGGTAAAGTAGCAGGGCAATAAAATAGAGGAGGCCTTCAACAAGATGAAGTGACTGAACTGTTGCTTCAACAATGGGCTCAAACATAAGAACAATTGTGAGGATGGTGCAAGGGGGCAATTTCAGTCTGTTGTACATAGGGTTGTTACAGGTTAAAGCCAACTCCCCTATACCAAATAGTAGTGAGCATCGTCTCATTTGTTTATTGGCAACTTGAATATTCTCTTTGTACATATTTTAAAATTCTGTACATTTTATTGTATTATGTTGTTGGTCTAATTAAATTATAAAAATTCAAGTTATATTATGCATCTATAATATATGTCTTGGAAAATGAAAAGGGGAAGACCTACTTTGTCCTATAGGGTTACTATAGAACATAATTGACTAGATGTCAATACGTGTAGCATATGTTGTTTCCTAATGCCATGTTCCCAATATGTAGGTTGTCATTTACATTTTTAAAATCATTTTATTAGGGGCTCATACAACTCTTATCACAATCCATACATACATCCATTGTGTAAAGCACATTTGTACATTCATTGCCCTCATCATTCTCAAAACATTTGCTCTCCATTAAGCCCTTGGCATCAGCTCCTCATTTTTATCTCTCTCCCCCCACTCCCTCCATCGTTTACATTTTTTATAAAGTCTCAGTTATATAATTTGTTCTCTGATGCTTGTGCATTTATAGCTATGTTTGATTATCATTAATAAAAAATAGAATATGTCCCATAGTTTTGCCCTTTTTTTTCTTCCAAGAATTTTATAGCTTTAGCTTTTAACATTTCAATCCTTGTTCCATTGTGAGTTAATTTTTCTGTATGTAGCTAACTAATTTATCAGCATCATTTGTTGGAGAGATTGTTTTCTCCTCATTGAATGAAATTTGATTCTTTGTGGAATAGAAAAATGGATTTATTTCTGGATTCTCAATTCTATCCCATTGGTCTATATATGCATTGTGAAGCAGTAGTCATAGGTTGCTTTGATTATTGTAGCTGTAGAATAGGTTTTGAAACAAGAAAGCCTCTTACTTTTTTTCTTCTACTTTCAGATCATTTCTAAGAATTTGTATAAAGACTGTTTTTCCTTGTGATTTCAATGAAGAGTTAATAATTTTTTTGTTCCTTTATTATTGTTGTAGCTTGCTGTTGAGTCAATTCCAACACAAAGCAACCCTATAGCATGAAGTAGAACTGCCCCTTTAGGTTTTGCTATGCTATAATCTCTTTGGGAGAAGCCCTGATGGTACCATAGGTTCAAAGTTTAACTGTTAACTTCAAGATCAGTTGTTTAAACACACCATCTAATCCTTGGGAGAAAGATGAAGGAACTGTGAAAGTGTAGTTTGAGAAACTCAATGGAGTAGCTCTACTCTGCACCTATAGAGCTAAGGGGTCGTTATGATTAAAAAGTGACTTCATGGCAGAGGGTGGTTTGGGGGAATCTTTACGTAAACAGATCACCAGACCTTCTCTCCCCTGGATACCCTGGTGGGTGTCAGTTCCCAAGCTTTCAGTCATGACTGAGTGCTATCACCATAGGACATACCAAGTTTTAGAGCTTATTATCATTTCTGCTTTTAATATATAATGATAAATGCATGACTTTTTATTAAATTAGTCAATACATTATGACAAGATTATTTATTTTAATAATGCGCCAAATTTATCTCTACCTGATATAGGCATTTCATAAAACATAAATATATATATATTTTTAAATACAAATTATGGTTTAACATGTTAAAATGTGATACTACATATGTTTAAATGTGATCATTTATTTGTAAAAGGAATTTTAGAACACATAAGAGTTATTCTGAACTGCAAGATTGATGTCAGAGTACACATTGCCTTGTATAAGTGCATTTAATTTTTAATAAAAAAGCATTTTATAAACTTGTCCTAATTTTGATATCCTATTGAAATCAACATTGCTTTTTCTAATTGAGATTCTAGAGCTATTTCATTCCAAATTAAAGTACTCCCCAATAATATCCACACATACCTATCTTTGCATCTCTTCTGCTAAGGCACTTACTAATAACTTTGTGCTAGAGCAATTACTCGTAAACTAAAAATCACTCATGAAAGTTATTGGATTGTAGGAAAATAATCTAATATTCAATTCTCCTACCATGGTTTATATTATTACACAGAATCAGAATTCAAAACTGATGATTTAAGGGTTTATTTTGCTTCTAAAACTTGTTAGTTTTTGGAGTACCTTTGAAAGAATTTGTAAAAATGTGTAATTCATGTAAACCTATTTTATATTTAGAAGAGTGACTCACCATTATTAGCAGCAGACTGGACTATAAAAACACACTTATAACACAGCAACAGTTACAAGCAAAACTGTCTGTTTATAGTGTGATAAGTCCCTCTTTCCAGAAATGTCCAACTTTAAACTTCAGGTCTGACAGTCAGCACTTTTTCAAACCACTAGATGCTTGTTATTATACTTTGATTATTACAGGATCATTTTAAAACTTTTCCCATTTTTTTGCTATGACTGATTTTTATTGCTGGGAACTTAGGATTTGGATGAACACTTAAATTTCCCAAGGAAGCCAGAAGGAGTTCATGCAAGGAAAGGCTAGGCCCAGCATAGTATTTGTATTCCATTACTGTTCAGATCAGGGTTCTAAGACTATCAATCTTTGAGTTCTATAAGATGATAGACATCCATCACTTGAAAAAGCACTTGCTGTTTTCAAGTGCCGTTGAATTAGTTTCAGTGACCCTGTGTACAACAGACTGAAGCACTGCCCTATCCTTCCCCCTGCTCACAACTGTTCTTATGTTCAATCCCACTTATGCTGTAGTCACTGTGCCGATCCATCTTGCCGAGGGCCTTCCATGGTACTTTCAATATTCTTTGACAAGTGCATTAATTATTCTTCAGTCTTCCTTACTCACAGTCCAACTTTCACATGCATATGAGGCCATTGAAAATACCATGGTGTGGGTCAGGCTCACTTTGGTCAGCCGCAAAGTAACATCCTTGCTTTTCAACACTTTAAAGAGGTCTCGTGGAGCAGATTTACCCAAGGCAATGCATTGTTTAATCTCTTGACTTCTACTTTCATGATCATTGACTGCAGATCCAAGCAAGACAAAATCCTTGACAACTTCAACCATTTCTCTATTTATCATGATGTTACCTGTTGGTGTGGTTGTCAGAAATTTGGTCTTCTTTGTACTGAGTTGTAATTCCTATTGAAAACTTCAATATTTGAGCTTCATTGGCAAGTGTTCAAGCCCCCCTCACTTTCAGCAAGCAAGGTTGTGACATCTGTATATTTCAGGTCTGAATCCCTCCTCGAGTCCAAATCCCTCCATGGAGAAAGATGAAACTACCTGCTAGTTACTTACAGCTGCAGAAACCCTCTATTGGCTTGCTGGGAGTCAAAACTGGCAGTCACCTGGGTTTGAAGGATGGCTCCTTACTGAGAGAATGGTCAGGTTTGGGAAGGAGAGTAAAGGTCTTGAGGAGTTCAGTTTGGGATCTTATTCCAGAGTTTGCTTCATGTACAAGCAAAAGAGGTTTACTGAGACATGAAGATGGTCGGGATAAGGAGACATTAAAATTGAGGACAAAACACACGAAGATGGGTGCTTTGCTGTGCAGCGAGAAAGAAATAGTTTTATACAGTTGGAACAGGTACTAAATGTCACAGTTATCATTGTCTGGCAGGGGAACATGGGGCTCAAAGATAGGATATCTAAGAACAGGGAATTCACAGGGATAAGTTGCTAAGATATACGTATAATTACATATAGGATGGTCACAGGATAATGGCAGGGGATATTTATCTGGTGACCTGGGGTTATTTTTTTTTCCAATCATGTCTGTTATCTGAGGCTCATTATGTTTATTGATAATGCTGTGTATGAGGACACATTGGGCATAAGGTAACTTACCTTGCATCTACTTGACCATAGAAATAAAACCCTTGAGAAATAGATTGTGGTATCCTATGCCTGCTAAAATGTATAGAAAAAGAATGCACCCTTTCGATTATCAGGTATGTCAATATCAAAGTTATAGGAACTCTTGTTAGAAAACACAACTTTGAAAGTCATCATGGATTCTAGAGTTATGCTGATGTTTAAAAATGCCCATAGGACACTCAAGTAGAACTATCAAGCAGGTAGCTGAACAAATGATCTGAAGCTAATATGATATTGAGATATAAATATTATTGGCTGGTAGATACTACACAGACAGTACAGGATGAGGGGAAGAGGACCTAGTTGAGGTACTGATGAGGAGAACTGGCCACCCGTGTAGTCCCTGAACTTCTACACCCACATTGTTTTCTCCCCTTTACACAAATTGGTTGTTAGTTTTATCAATAACAGGCTAGTTGAACGTGAAGACTTGCTTGGGTGAGAACCTAACACCCTGCCTAATACTTACTATTCTATTTCCTTAAGCCCGAACCACTAGCCCCCATAGCCCTGTAGGATTCTGTTGTGATCTGACTGGACCCAGATATTTGGGATTGTCTTTGAACACTACGTAGTTTCGTAGTTTCCATGTACAGTGTTTCATCCAGTGCACTGGGCTTCCTTAACCCCCAGGGACAAATCAAATTAAGCTTTGTGTGGCCTACGAACTTGAAGCATTTCCATTTATAACTCACTGTACATCCTACAGGGACATGTCCTAAAATACACCATGGTCTAACTTATGAAACTGTCTCATGGAGACAATTGTTGTACTTGCGATTATCTTTAGAGCTTAAGAATTACCCAGGAAATAAAATTACATTTTTGGTTATCTACTTTTTATATATCTTCTATATTTTGTCATTGTTGGTCATGCAGAAATATCTTTGGATGGAATCGGAAGACTGGTGTTTTCATTTTAATAATTGAAATAAATTCAATTTGACATCAATGTACAGTAAAATTTTAGACAAATGACAATAATCCTATTATATTTTTTGGCTGAACATTAAGTGTAATTTTATTACTTGCTGCCTCTATTTTGTTGGTAGTACAAAGCAAATAATAAATATGTTCCACAAATTAAAATTGCTAAATAACTTAAGCTTTTATTTTATTAGTATGTATATTTTAAGATAAATACATTTTCAGGAATAAAATACAGTGTCTTCCTTCTTTCTTTTTTTTTAATGGTTCTGGTTTAGTCTGGGTACTTTAGAGAAACAAATCCACAGAAACTCATGTATAAGAGAGAGTTTTATATAAAGGGTAAGTGCACATCAAGAAAACAACCCAACCCTGTGCTGTCCAAGCCCGCAAGTCCAACATTAACTCATATGCCCGACACCAATCCACAAAGTCCTCCTCCATCTCACAAAACGCATGTGATGAAGCTGAATGCAGGAGGAAAGCCGAGTCAGTGAATGTGTAAGCATCTCAGCGCTGGCAGGGGTCTCCACA
>NW_022103900.1:43907620-43909167 GCF_000313985.2 Echinops telfairi
CCATTGCAGACAAATTTCTTCTTAGATGCCTTCCCTTGTTTCTTTTTGTAGTAATCATCAGCAATCCCTTGGACAGTGGTTAAGGGTCTTTCTTCCAGCCGTTGCGTTGTTGAATCCTTACATTGATAGAATCCTCGGTCCCCGCGGGCTTATTGGCATCAGCAAAAGGTGGGAAAGAGTGGAGGTTCTGGAGAGCGAACAAATGATATGATTCCTTCTCCTCGGTGGAACTGGCCTGTGGAAGGCCGCGGTGGGAGAAGGCGGGCAGTGGGGACGGAGCGTTGGGAAGCGAGGGGGGCTCAAGGGGGAGGCTGCTGAGTCCTCGGTGGCGGTGCCTCGGTGACTGGGGCCCCTTATTTCTTATTTTTATGTCAAATAAAACACATAGGTATTTCTATTTATTTTCTTAATTTAATTGGTATTTTAACAACTATTAAGTAATTGTATATTGGTTACTTTCCTGTATGCTCCCGAGATTAGTGTAACCTTATCATTATAGTGACACTATACCAACATTTAAAACTTAAAATCACTGCCATAAAATCAACCCCAACTCATAAGGATCTTATAGGGTGACAGAAAACTGCCCCTGGGACCTTTTAAGGCTGAAGTAATTATTTACTGGAGGGGAAAGTATCATCTTTCTCTCTCAGAGCAACTGGTGGTTTTGAACTGTTGACATTGCAGTTTGCAGCCCAATTTCTAACCCACTACACCACTGGGACTCTGTATATTCATGTTGGGCCTCCATTATGTCTTCCTTCTTGACTATAAATATTGATGGTTAGAGCAATATCAAACGGAACCCTGGTAGGGTTATGTGCTAGGTTTTGGGCTGTTAACCACAAGGTGCAAAACCACCCGTCATTCCCTGGGAGAAAATTGCAGCTTTCTGCTTCTGTAAAGACTAATAGCCTCATAAATCCGAGCAAGAATTTCTACTCTGTCCTTTAGGCTTGCTGCAAGTCAGAATCTGCTTGATGACAGTGGATTGGTTGGTGATTACAGCTGTCTCAACGGAATCCTGGTAATACAATGGCAGAGCACTTTGCTGCTAACCAGCCAGTTACTGAATAGGAAAACAAAACAACAAACAAGCAAAACACTTGCAAATCTGCTCCTGTACAGATTACATTCTAGGAAACCACACAGCCCCAGTCATATCTATCATATAGCATTATATGAATCAGCATTGCCTCCTTAGCACACAATAATAATAAAGTCACCTCATATTCAAGTGTATGTCTTCAGGATTATGTACATTGCTTGGTATCATAACAGTTCCACAAATACTAGTTGCATCAGTAAAGGTCCCATCAAAGCTCCAAGTTTATTATCATAGAGAATACATTTTATACACAAAGTTTTTTGCATCATGATAGTTCTCATTTCATCATTAAAAGATACCAGGCTTTGCTCCTACCCCACCACAATGTAGTTACATAACTTTATTGATAGACTTTTAGCAAAATCCACATTTTATATGGACCTGTATTTATTGCTATAAAATTATGCATCAAATCATTATATTCAGTGGGCTTTTAAAA
>NW_022103900.1:43910936-43912106 GCF_000313985.2 Echinops telfairi
GTGGGGCTGGCCAAGTGGTCTTCTCTGTGGATTGGCTGCTCTAAGCGGGAATATCATCCTAAAGGCTTGGTGGGTCAGGATGTGCTCCACTCTCTCTTCCTCCCCCTTCATTTGCTCCCGTGTGCTCTAATCAGGCATGTCCCTCTCCCAGAGCTGCAGATTCAGTGCTGTCCACTGAAATAAATTTCTTTTGGGGGGAGGGGCAGGTGTTCAGCGGGCTTCTTTTATCCAATCAGTAAATCAGGAAAGATGAAAATAACTTATATTTGATACAAAGTCAAGAATCTAATTTGATAGAAAGTAGAGAAGCATGAAGGGCCAGCACTCAGACATGCATGAATACATCATAAGGAAACAGAATCCTGCAAGAACTATTCTACATGCAACAGCGACTGAAGGAAAATAGAGTGTCAATGATATATGGATTCAGCAACTAGCAGAATAAATTAGAATATGGAAGAGAAATGCTGTTAATTTTTAAAATAGATTGGCTTTAGAAATAATGTTTTGCTACTGGGGAATTAAAGTTTTCAGGCCAGGGTTACACAATAAAAGTCGTTGAAGTGTTTTAGTTAAATGAGGATAACAGAGTGAGGAAAGGAAGGAGAGAGAGAATGTGTGTGTGTGCATACAAAAGGAAACCTGAAAGCAATGTGAAGACTTACTCCATTGTCAGTCTTCAGTGTGTTAAGGAGATAGATTACACACACACACACACTCACACACACACAAAATATATTTGCTGGGTTATGAAGACTAGAGAGCCAAAGACAAGATAATTAATATTCTTTGATCCATTAATTAGTGGTAATGTTTAGAAAAGGCAAGTTCCAGTCAAAATAATTTTTCCAAATATGGTGATCAGCTGATTCAGAGCCTTCTGCTGGAAGATGATTGATGTGCTGAGGTCAAAACAAAAAAAGTACTTTGAAATCAAATTACTCTGAATGTCTTTGGGTAATCAAAAGCAAAATAGTTTGTTTGGCTTCTTGAAGTCATGCTTAAATTCCCCAGTAATGTCCACCAGGGAACTACAGGGTAGCAGAGGAAGATGTGCTCAGACACTGAAACCTATTACCAAAGGATAACATCTATTAACACTCGATAGAAAGTGCAGGATTTGAATCTCTTGACATTTCAGAATTTCTGCCAAGAGTTCTTTATCTTTTT
>NW_022103900.1:43913612-43914778 GCF_000313985.2 Echinops telfairi
ACTTGTGGGTGGAAGCCGAAGCATATGTGGCATATTTATGCAATCTTACAGTATTTCTCTCAAAATATTTAGTAATTGTGAAGAATAAATAGTAACTTTACATTGAAGAGCTCCGACATATAGTTCTTGTTATATAAATGAGCCAAAGATGGTCTCTGTGCATTAGCCCTAGATTCTTCCTTGATAACAAGCTAAAACCTGTTTACGCCGCATACTCAAAAGCCTCTAGCAGTCCATTCAAATTTAAATATAACCAATTATTATTAACATACCCTAAGTAAGAATCTTAGACTTTTAGCATCTATCTGCTTTGCGTAGCCCATGAAACAGCATGCAAACTCGGTTGCTGTAGGTAAAATCGACCCTGTCATGATAAGAGCCCTTGTGACTACTCCTCTCCCACGCTCTCTGACCCCCCTTTTTCACTTCTATTTCTTCCCGGAGCTCATTCTCTTTCTGGCATCTGTCCAGCTGGGCCCTGCCGACCTGTCCTTGGAGAGTCTTCTCCTGTGAAGGACTGTCTGTCGGCTGCATAAAAACCTGTCAAAGCACCAGCCTTGATAAGAGCTTACACTGCAACTCTACTATCTCACGGTCAAATCTTTTTGTTTGATCAGTCCTGAAATCCCTCTGAATTACACTACCTTAATTAAAGGATCAAGGTAGACATTGCCAGAAATAATATGCAAGGCCTCATGTCGCCACTAAGCAAGTCCGAAGAAGAACCCATCACCTTGGTGGCTTCCTTCCTAGAAATGCGTACAGTGGGTAGAAGCATGAAAGAACAGCAGACAAATCCAAATTGATGGACACTCTACAAAAACTAACCAGACTCTTCAAAACCGTCACGATTATAAAAGATTAGAATGAAATTTGAAAAGACAGGAAAATTGCGTAATTATCATAGACTGAAGGAGGCTAAAGAGTCAGGAAACTAAATGGAATGTCAAATCCTGAGTTAGAACCTGGATTGACCGAGGTGGGGGGGTGGGGATATGGAGTGAAAAATGTTGTGGTTATGAATACGATTTTTACTTTATGTTAGTTAATAATATGGAACCAGATGAGTTTCTTCATTTTAATACCTACTCTATGATTGCATGAGATAGTAACTTAAGGGGGAGCTGGATAAAGTTCAGATGAGAAATGAGAATTTGTTGTCTATT
>NW_022103900.1:43915537-43920329 GCF_000313985.2 Echinops telfairi
TCCCTCCCAATCATTTGGTGGGAGTTATAAAGACATAAATAGAAGATTTTTATTTAAACTACTTTCTGACTCTTCTAGCAAATGGCCCTTTCAGATACACTTTTGAAATAACAATTTTTACAATCACACTATCACAAGGTAAAGGCATGCCATGATCACTCCTAAAGCAGAATTTGGGGTGTGTGTGTGTGTGTGTGTGTGTGTGTGTGTGTGTAACTGTATGTCATGATCATTATTGCAATACTTAAGATAAAGAATTATATTTTGCCCCAAAATAGTACTTGTCCCTTCCTCTTTTTGCCATACTGGCTTCTAGCTCTTTGTTTTAAAAGTATAATGTTCTTCTTAGAACAAGTGTCAAGATAGAGCTCCCTAAATTTATGGTCCTATTGATTCCAACAAAATAATACTTTAAAAAATGCATAGAATATTGTCATGGATTAAATTATATCCCTTAAAACATGTGTCCAGTTGGTTAAACCATGATGCTTTGTGGCTTGGTGTAATTTAATGATGTAATTTGCCAAGTGTGTGATGATATTACTATCCACTAGGATGTGATCTGATGTGATCCACCTTTATTTTGTGTGTAAGGGGATTAGGGTGGGATTCAAAACCCTTACTCAGATCTCTCAGCCCTGATCCAACATCAGGATGTAAAGGGAAATCTCTGTATTTGAATTGTATCAACGTTTATGTTACAAGAAATGTAAGGAGAGGGGAACCAGAAGAAAGAGAGAAGGAGCGACCACCATATAAGGGCTAAAGGGAAATCGACATTTCCCTTTACACAGAGCCGGACCGTATCAACTTTTAATATATAAGAGATATAAGAAGAGAGAAAGGAGGAGGAGAGAGAGCGACTTACTACCAACAACGAAGAAGAGCCAGGATTGAATTACATGTCCTTTGGACCCAGGATCCTTGAACTGGGAACCTCATAGGCTCAAGATGAGGCTGATGCTAAGATTCATGGATATCTCTAAGGAAATTCGGGCCAAGAGCAGCTAAAAGGCAGCAAAAACTTTCCTTCTAAACTGTGAGTCCACACAGAAAGAAAATACTTTATAGACCTCTGTCTTATTCAAACTCTGGCCTCCTCAATAGTAGGAGAATAGATTTGTTTGTTGCTACGCACCTGTGATGCTTATGTTGTAGGAACTCTACACAACTAAGATACATATTATGAGTGATTCCTAAGGATTTACATTTTTCAAGTTAAGAGTTAATATGTCAAGAAAATAAGATATTATGAGGTTTAACTTAAGAACCATAGAAACAATAGAAGATTTCAGAGTATACGTTACCATACTATGCATGAAATTGGCTATTTAGAAAAAGAAATAGCAAAGTGAAAATTGTTATCATTTGAAATCTCTGACTTGAAATTGAACTATTATACATAAAGGCAACACTTTCTGCCTGGCTTATTAATAAGATTACAATTTCCTTAGGCCTACACTACACGGTCCTTCCTAATTCTTTCTGTGTGTTTCACCTCCTCCTCACATAGAGAAAGCTGAATTACTCCAGAACAATCCAACGACTGCCTAGTTATTCTAACTATCAAGCCCACATTTTCTCCAATGGTCACGAGTTTACAATGAACATGAAGGGGAATGAGAGAGAAGACAGGAAGGGAGAGTTGAAAGTTCTGCCTAAAAACTGCTGGCTCTGCTAAAGGGGTTCTTAAAATCATTGAAAATGTATAGATGCATTAGATAGCTGGGTTTGAGTCTGAGGGATCTTTTGTTTATGTTTCCCTGAGAGTTAATTCTAGAAATCACTGTCTGACATGTTGAAAGAGCAGTACTACAACATGTCAAAGGGACGAATGGACACAGGGGCGCCACCTAGGACAGATGAGGAGCCTGGTGCAGGACTGGACCGGGAGGTTGCTATGAGTTGAACCAGCTTGGCAATACCTAACAATAACAATAATTAAATTTTAGGATGTAGAAATCACCTTGGCAAGGATAGTTAGATTTTTGTTTACACTTGTAATAATTATGGAAGAAAACAATTATTTTGTTAGTTTTCTTCAAAATCCTAGACTAACCCTCTTTACTTTTAGTTTTCCATGACCAAGAAAGATTCAAGGTCTTCCTTTCTGACTTTCTACATACAAATAGCATTTAGTTTCATCATAAAAGTGGTACAGCAGAGTGGAACTTTTTGTTTTGAACACTTGTATTTCCTGATTTTATAGAATGCCAGAATTCCAAGATACTCATCATTTAAAATTTTTGTGCTAAGTCCTTAAAGTTGGTACGTAATGAATTTATTTAGCCAGTAATGCATAACCTAAACAAGTAATGCAAAACCTTCATAAGAGTAGTTCTCAACTTGTGGGTGGCAACCCCTTTGGGGGTCGAATGACCCTTTCACAGGGGTTGCCCAATTCATAACAGTAGCAAAATTACAGTTATAAAGTACCAACAAAAATAATTTTATGGTTGGAGGGTGGTCACGACCACATGACAAACCCTATGAAAGGGTTTCAGCATTAGGAAGGTTGAGAACCACTGCCTTCATAAGTCATACCATCTAAGCATGATCATATAATCTTATAATTTGTTCTCCCAAAGACATTACTGACAGGGGAGGGCTAAGAGGAGAATTCTCCATTAGAAACTCAAAAACAAATGCAATACAGCGGAGTCTGTTTTGACTTATAGTAACCCGGTAGAATAAAGTCGAACTCTTATGTAGGGTTTTCTAAAGGCTATAACCTTTACAGAAGCAATCTACCATCTCTTCCTTCACTGAATGGGCCAGGGATTTGAAATCTTTTACCTTTAGTTAGTAGCTAAGTGCTTTAACCATTATACCTCCTAGACTCTTTAAATTCTGCAAAAATAACTAAAATTTTCAAATTATGTTTAAAGATTCTCCACGCCAATCCAAAGGAGCTTCTTAGAACTACTCTATTTTTACTGGGAAGATTTTATTTACTGCATGGATGGATCTTTCTCTCCTCATACTTTAATGTGCCCTTCGTATTCAAGGCATCATCTCTCAATGTTTGCTTCTGGAGACATGAGAACAGGATATGGGTATAATTGCCTCCAAAGAGCTAAAACATCAGCTGTCCCTTCCTATTCCCAAAGACCCTTCTTAATTTTTCACTCCTATAATTATCATGGGTAATTTTAGGGACAGATGTATAATCACTTGCTTAATGTAAAAAGTCCTTGGCCATATAGTCTGGTGTCACATTCTGCCAGCCTTTCTGTTGGAGTCAGGCTTGTCCTAGAACATGTTTTGCGTTTTCAGGGTGGTTGGTCCCGTGCCTGCTTTGTACTTTAGCTGCAGAGATTCTTAATCTTCCCTTTGACATTGTGGGTGAGAAACCTGAACAGGATTTCAGGTTCATTGCTGCTTCCTCTTGTGTCTGTCCAGCAGTCTGTCCTTTGCCTTACTGCGTGGTATCATTCTTTGAAAGATCGCTTTCCCTTTTTGACTTTGATTGATCTACATCTTTGTTTCTGTTAGTTGGTCTATAAATTTAAATTTTTACCTCTTTCCTTTTCAGCTAATAAAGGCAAATCAATGTAAGTGCCACGCAACACAACACTTTCTGTTCTGCATGCAGTAAAATTTCTCTTCATCACAAACTAAAAAGGTGTCTGTTTTTTTATGAGTGCTCATCCTGGTCACATATCCTGTGTGATTTTCGGAAAGAAGATGGAGGCTTTCTATTTTCAAATGTCAAATATTAAATGGTCTCATCAACAGCTGCTAAAATGTTACTCATATTTTAAATACATAGTCACAGTGAGTGGCATAAGCAGGAGTCTTAAAAATTATTGTGTTTTAAGTAACAGAAACCATTGTTGGATTTGGTCACTCAAAAAACAATCACAATTTATTGGATCCAGCAGTTTGTTGGGTGCTCACCTCAAGGTTAGCTGTTCTAAACAAGTAGCTGCCCCTTAGGAGAAAGATGAGGCTTTCTACCTCTGTAGAAAGGAAACCCACAGGGGTAGTTCTACTCTGTCTTGGAGGGTAGCACTGAGTTCAAATGGACTCTCTGGCAAGGAGTCTGCTTTTGGTTTGGTAAGAAGAGGAAAGTAGCAGTAACCAGGGAGTCATTGGTACCCTAGCCAATCTCTGTCCATCATTCTCTCATTCTGTCCCTCTTTCAAATCCTACACCACTCCATAGCCTAAAAAGAGACCTGCTGGTGCCAAAGGTTAAGCGATCAGTTAACTGATCAGTTGCGATCGAAAGGTTGGCGATTTGAACTCACCCAGTGACGTCAAGGCGAAAGGCCGGTGATCTGCTTCTGCAATGATTACAGCCGAGAACACACGATCGTCTTTTCTCCTCTGTCAATGTGGGGGGTGGCTATAAGTTGAAACTGACGCAAAAGTGCCTAACAACAATATCACACCTCGACGTTGTATATCTGTGAACTGCATTTATTTCCCCTTCCTCTAAGGAATGGTTCGAACATTCGAGTCTGGACTAACAGCTGAAACGTTCGAAGTGTTCAAACCTATGCAGAGGAATCTCTAAAAGAGGCTTAGGTTCTGCTTTAACGAAAGACAGGCCAGGGATCACACCTTTGAAAATTTTTTGGCCCTATTGAATTTTGACATACATAAGGTCATCATGAGTCAGAAGTGAATCAACAACAGGGAACAATGAGAGAGAAAAAACTTCTTTTGTTGTTTGTGTTTCCAAATATAAAGAGAATTTCAGATTCTACAAGTCTTGGATCTAAGTGCTCAGGCTTACTTCTGTCTTAGCTTTCATTGGCTCTTACTTCTGCTACAAGACACCAGCT